>NC_136491.1:7223994-7396494 GCF_053919585.1 Euprymna scolopes | reverse complement strand
ATTAGCCCCATGTCATAAATTGTTTGTTGTAATAAATTTGTTTTAATTGTCCTATTTAGAAATATTATATAGAGTTGATTTATTTTAACTTTGTATTCAATTTATTTTTAATTATCATTAGCCGACAATAGTTGCTTTTAAAAACAGAAGTTTATTAGAGCTATGAGATTTATTTCTCTTTTAAGCTATCGGAGTTATTTCCTGTTTAATTTTCATAGACAAAAATGGACGTGTTTTGTTTCCATGAATTAAACGTCGTTTATTTAAGGAAAATCATAAATGAAGATATTTGTTGCATATAAACACTCCCGGAGCATCGCAGAATGATGATGATGATGATGATGATGATGATGATGATGACGACGACGACTACTACTACTACTACTACTACTACTACTACTACTACTACTACTACTGCCATCATCATCATCATCATCATCATCATCATCATCATCATCATCATCATCATCGATATATTTATAGGATAGCGTGTGCGTTATCTTGTGTGTCACGCTTACATCCGAGTGACTGTTATTCATTTGTTATGGACTTCCATTTCTTGTAATAAATAATTTTATTAAGAAGTCTTCATAAGTTTGAGTTTCGGTTTCGATTATAGCTGAAGTCACTTTAGTCATCTATTTTTGTTATAAATAATTTTACCAAGAATCCTTCATAAGTTTTGGTTTCGGTTTTGATTATAGCTGAAAGAACTCAAGTTATATATACCTACATATATATGTTTTCATAAGTTTTAATTTCGATTTCGATTCAAGCTGATGCAACAACGTTATATGAATATATATTTTTTTTCAATCGCAACTTTATAATATATAAAAATCGATAGAATGGAAACTCTATAATAATATATACGGAATCTGCAGGAATTAAAATATCATATTTAAGCGTACTTTACGACCGGGTTACGCCGAGCGTTCGTGCTAGCTTAGATAAATACTTTTGCAGTTTTAACAAAAAAGCTATAAAAAATATCAGAGCGTCTCTATTTACGCTGAACATCTACAGAATGCCAACATCAATATATAATATATGAATGAGTCCACTGTGGAATTTCCACAGGCCCCGCTAGTTATTATTATTATTATTATTATTATTATTATTATTATTATTATTATTATTATCGTGTAGTTGATTTAGATTTGTTTCAAAGCGAAAAATGCAACTCAAGAGCAGATAAGTTTAGTGACGTTTTTTTTTTTTTTTTTTTATTACATTTTCACCCCAAACAAGGCACATTGCCACTTTAATGTAGAGGGCTACTATCAGGGGAAACATCTACTGGGGTACTATGTAGGGATTAGGGCAGCGAGATGTTGGTTCACGTTGCACTTGAACTTATGCATGTCAGTACAGTTGGGGAAGCAGTGACCTGGAATGGAATTCCAAAGTCTAGCAGTTCTGGGGAAGAAACTACTGGAGTAGAAAGATCTTTTACATCTAGGGATCTCTACAGTGTGGGGGGTGGGATTTTGCAGCTTGTCGGGTCTGTCGAGGGTGTTCACGTCGTGGGGGCACAAGTGCTTGCAGTTCTTCAGAGCATTCACCATTATAATACTTGTAGAATAGACAGAGGGATGCAACGTTTCGACGATGGGACAGAGGCTGAAGTTTAGATGCCAATTTAGGGCCTATCAGATTTGCGACTCTCTTTTGAACCCTGTCAAGGAGCGAGAGACTAGTAGCCGATGCACCGGCCCAAATATGACAGCAATACTCCATACATGGGCGAATAGTGGCCTTATAGAGGTACAGGATACTTTCGGGCGTTAGAAGTTTTCTAGCACGGTAGAGAGAGCTCACCTTCCTCGCAGCGGCCCTGGCAATGCCCTCGATGTAATTGTTCCAACTCATGTTTCCTGTGAACGTTAGGCCAAGGAGCTTGAAAGCCGTACTCTCAGATAAAGAGTTGTTGGCCATTGCTATAGGTGGTAGAGAAGGTCTCTTGTAATTATTGAATGAAACCAGTTTTGTCTTGGTGGCATTGAACGTTACCATCCATTTTTGTCCCCATTCCACTACTGATTGGAGGTCATCCTCTAGTGTTTCTGCCATTACTTTAGATGTATGTTCATTTGTTTTCCTGTCGTGTCTGCTATAGAGTGTGGTGTCATCAGCATATATATCCATCTCAGAGGAAATTTTGTCGGGGAGGTCATTTATGAATATCAGGAACAGCAGAGGACCAAGGATAGATCCCTGGGGCACTCCTGCATTTATATCATATTGTTTAGATGTACGACCGTCGAGGACAACCTGGATTTTTCTCTTATCTAAGAAGGATTTAATTATGTTAAGTATTCTACCAGTGATACCGTAAGATCTAATCTTCCTGAGGAGACCCTCATGCCATACCCTGTCAAAAGCCTTAGATATATCTAGAGCTACCGCTCTGCCCTCTCCCGCTTTGTCCAGTGAATGGTATATGCGTTCAGAGATTACAGTGAGGATGTCTGCTGTGGAACGGGCTTGTCTAAATCCATATTAATGGTCGGTCAGAAGTTTAGCATCTGTAAGGTGCTGGACTAGAGCATGGTTAATTAAGGTCTCAAATATTTTGGCAAAAGTGGGAGGAGGCTAATAGGGCGATAATTTAATGGGTCAGTTCTTTCGCCAGAATTCTTGAATACTGGTACCACAGAAGCAGTTTTCCAACAGCTCGGAAAGCAAGATTCATTAAGGCATTTGTTGTAGAGTTTGGAGAGAACTGGAGCTACTTCGGCTGAGCACTTTTTTAATAGCACAGCTGGGATGAGATCGGGTCCACATGCTTTGGAAGTGTCAAGGTTTTTTATGATAGCATGCACCTGAGCAGGGGTGATTTCCAGATCGTCTAGCGTGGCGTCTGTCTGCATAGGAAATTGAGGTAGGGGGTGGTTTTAGTAGAGAGAGAGTGATTAGATTTAATTCTGGTTGGTTGGTTGTTTTTGTTTTACGGCATATCAACCATTTTCAGGTTATTTAATGCCGAATCCAGTGATTTTGAAGAAAAGATTTTGATAGAATATATTTGTTTTTTTCCAAGTCGGTTTCTATTTAACCCATAGTTGGGACCCTAACAGGTACTACCACTCCGGGTCAGAGTGGACCTGGGAGCAATGGCAATTAAGAGGTGGCTCCACACTCCCCAAAGCCCGCAAGCTGGGGCCTCACCATCGGATATAGTTTAAGGTCATATCCAGGATTTTTAATTCTGGATAAGAATACGTGTTTGTTTTTTGGTCCCCAGACAAAAGGAGGGTGGACCTGTAAATTCATCCTTGTCCGTTCGTCCGTTCGTCCGTTCGTTTGTCCGCACTTTTCTCAATAATTACGCCTTGGAACTTTCTGAAAAGTTGTAGCTAACTGATTTCTGTATAATTTTGTTTGTCTATACTTTGCGATAACTCTTAGGTGTGCCTCAGGGACTCTTTTAGGGCTAATAAAAACACTCCAATTTTGGGACTATTTTACCATATTTGTCCAAAATTTTCTGTGTATGTCTATTTAGCAGTTTTGCATGGTGCTGAACTCAAATTTAAATATATTAAGGCCTTGGGGATTTGGGGGGTAGTGGTGCTAAATGGGGGCGGCAAATGATGAACTTATTCATTTCTTTTTCTTTTTTGTTGCATGGTGCAGAACTCAAATTTACATATGTTAAAGCCTAAAACTGCACCGTTTGTTCATTTTCACCAGGATTTGATGTCCCCTGGGGACTTTTGGAGCTAAATGAGGGGGGGGGGAGCTAATACTGAACTAAGTCATTTATTTTATGCCTCGTTCACTGTGCGCTCACATGGAACCATGCGTGCTCCATTTGTTTTTTGTTTTTTTATAGTTGGTGTTTGCCATTACATAAAAACTGTGTTACTATTTCTCGATATTAAATGATTAGCCTAGTTTTTCTTTTCCTGCGTGACAATACGTGTTTATTTTTGTTTGTTTTTTCATTGTTTGTGTTTAACACTTGAAATTAAAATCTTTTGTGAACGTCTACTAATGTTCACATCTCAAATGTTAATTTATTTTCCTGCTTAAAATACATTTTGTATGAAGTTTGAAATTTAAGTAATTTTTAACGGTTCCAATTGCGAAACTCCACCTTACTATCTCCAAATCGATATTTCTATGCCCTCTCTACCGTTTTTCAGCGCTTTAATTCAACTCAATTAAAAACAAAACTACAGAAAAATCTTTATGTTATGTTACGAAGATGTCATATTCCAAAAATCACGTAAATTGATAAAGTGTTTTTATTTATATATGAATCGTTTTTACGATTTTTAGCGATTTTAATAAGAAATTGTGGCTATTACAACGCTGATTGTTATCTCGATAGTTGGAACTGAATTGTCTCCATCTTAATTATTAAACATAACGAATCAAAACACAACGACTTGCTTCCTGATAAAATGTAATTTTCTTAGTAAAAATATACTTGATCAATTTACATAATTTTTGGAATATGACATTTTTGTTTTCCCTATATATTTTAATCACATTATTGGTTTGGTTTCTTTTTGAAAAAGAGATATTTACCCTCGAAATTATCAAAGACATTCTACCATACCGACTATATTAAAGATAAGTTCACACACACACACACACACACACATCTATAATATAAAGCTGAACGTCTGTGTGTGTGTGTCTGGTCACGAATAGGCTTCTATATGGTTGACTATTTTAAAAAAACTGACTACATATAATAATAGAAGATGTATCGAAACACAGGAATGGGTTTATTTGATCTGGCATAATGATAATTCATTAAAATTGTGGGGTCTGCATACGCGCCTGGTCCACAAAGTATAGAAATAAAAAATTTAAAAATTAAAAAAAAAAACGTTTACAAGTGTTTTTGATATAGATGTACACAATAATACTTTGATAAGTATGTTTTAACTTAAATAGGGATGGTATAATAAAAGTATGGGGGTCTGCGTTCGCGCCTGGCCTCCATAGAATGGAAATAGGCACAAACTTTAATAAATACTTTTCATATCTATCTGCGTAAGTATACTTTGATAATTATGTTTCAGTTTGAAGAAATATGGTATAATAAAATTATGGGGTGTTCGTTCGCGCTTGACCTCCATAGAATGGAAATATGTCACAAAGTTTAACAAGGTTTTTTTTAATATAGATCCACAGAATATTGTGATAAATGTTTCAGTGTGAACAGGTATGGTATAATATATTATGGGGTTTATCTATTTTATTTTTACTTTCATCATATTTTGCTTTGGTTTTGATAACACCAAATTCGAAGCTATCTCTTTACAACACTTCCTTTTCATAACCTATCATACTTTCATAAATCAGAGTCCATTTTCTGTAGGCTCTTTTAGAACCCAGTCAATGACAGGTACTTTTGCTAGTATATATATAAAGAAAATAAGAAAACTAGGATAAACTAGGATAATACATCAATTATATAGGTATTGATAAGTAAAACTCTTTATTCCATGGTATTTAGAGGCTTAATCATCAGAAGAGGAGATGGGCCAGAATTATAAAAAATGCAAATAAAGAAAGAAAAATGAAAGAAAAGGATAAAATGGTAAAAAAAGAAAAAAAGAAAAAAAGAAAAAAAAGAAAAAGAAAGGTATACAACATGTTGACCTTGTTCTGATACCTTAGTTAACCTTGTTCTGATCTACCTCTGCATTCCATGTTTAAAAAGGATGTGTCCTCTATATCTACTTGACAGCAACCACTGTAAAAGAATAATAAAAAATGCAAGAGTGCTATATGCTCAGTCTGTTAAATCCAAAGTAGCTGAGCAGCGGCTTAGTTCCCACCAGTTTTGGCAAATAGCAAACAGGATCCTGAATCGAAGCGTGCGTTCTATCCCAACCATCATCAATGGACCTGAGGTCATCTCGTCAGCATCAGGCAAGGCCAGGCTATTTGCCAAGAACTTTGCAGTTAATTCTACCCTATGTGACAAAGGCCATCAACTCCCTGTATTTCCTCCTATAACAGACAGCACGCTCTGCAACATACAAATATCTGTGCGTGATGTCACCAAGCTAATCAAGAACCTTGATTCCAGTAAAGCAACGTGCCCTGACGGCATTCCAATTATAGTGTTAAAAAAGCTTCAACCAGAATTTGCATCCACACTTACAAAACTGTTTAAACGTTGTCTTAAGAAAAATTGCTTCCCAACACCTTAGAAAACCTCATCAGTATGCCCTGTATTTAAGAATTCAATTGATTCCCTCTCAGTACAGACCAATAGGTCTCCTGTGTGTCATGAGTAAGTTGTTGGAATCCATATTAAATAAAGCAGTAGTCAACCACCTCAGCAGAAATAACCTTAGTGACATGCAATATGGTTTCCGTTCTGCTAGATCTACAGCACATGTGCTAACGGTTATATCTCATATGATTAGTGAATCTCTCGACAAAGGCAATTGCTCTTGACATATCAAAGGCCTTTGATAAGATATGGCATAAAGGCCTACTTCACAAGATTTTCAGCTACGGTATAACTGGAAATGTTTTCTCAATTATTAAATAATTTCTATCTGATAGGTTCATAAGAGTAGTGGTTGATGGGAAGAAATCAGAAGCCCACAGTATTAATGCTGGTGTTCCTCAAGGGTTCATCCTGGGCTCAACTCTCTTCCTGATATACATCAATGATCTCCCTAAACACATACGCAAATCATTCGTTGACATCTATGCTGATGACACGGCCATCTATGGTAACACATCAAAGGCCGTAAATGACAAAGTTCTCTCTGATTCTCTCTCCTCTGATCTTAAGCATGTGGTACAATGGAGGAAAAGGTGGCTGGTTACTTTTAATGCATCTAAAACCAAGCTCCTTTCAACGATCTGATCCCCATCTAGCATCAATTGAAATCGATGCCTTTTGTCTTGCGGAGGTTCCATGTTTTGACAAGCTTCTAGGCGTGACCGTTACTCCTGATCTGAAATGGAACACGTACATCAAATCTGTTGCCACGGTCGCTGTGAAAATGGTGGGATCCTTATGCCACTGCAGTAGATATCTCACTGCTGATGCAATTCTCTATCTATATAAAAGCCAAGTACGTCCAAGGATGGAGTACTGCTGCCATATCTGGGCAGGAGCTGCTGAAAAACAGCCTATCCTGCCTTGGCCTTCTCTGCAACCTCTCTCCCACAGAAGAGACGTTGCGAGCCTGTCTTTGTTTTATCGTTATTTCCATGGCAAGTGCTCGTCTGAGCTCCAATTTCTGGTCCTTCCTCGTCAATCTTTCACGAAAAACACCCGTCTAGCTGAAACCACTGTCAGTAATTTTCCCCTCTCTATCTGTGCATAAATCAAAACGTAGATTCAATGAACAAAGCTTCTTTCTTAGAACTGCATGCCTGTGGAACTCTCTTCCGTTTGCATGTTTCCCACCTGACTACAACTTGGATGTGTTCAAGTCCAACATAAACAAGTTCCTGTTGAACCGCCCTCTTAAGTAAGACCTTTATCAGCTCTCCATTCCTAGCGATTACTACGACATTATCCCATTGATTACTGTACACGAAATAACCCTTATCCCCGAGTGGCTTCCGGGCCTTGATAAGTGGCGACTTCCTCGTAAAAAAAGAAAAAAAAGAAAAAAAAGAAAAAGAAAATACAATATGTTGACCTTGTTCTGATACCTTAGTTGACCTTGTTCTGATACCTTAGGGAAAATTTCTAAACTTAAGCAATTTATATTTTTGTCCCAGTCCAGAATGTTCAGTTTTGGAAAGAGCTGGATTTTACTCCCTCCCATTAAAAACCGACCTTGTGCCGTACTCTGCCCTCGTGCTGAGGCAAGGATAAGTAAATAGAGACTCACAGACCGAGCCTTTCACGAAGGTGAGTTGACGCATATGAAACGATATAAGTCATTCAAATAATAACGAATTATGAAACGGTGATAAAATTAACAACATTGATGCATATGGTGACACAAAGTTAACTCAACCGTCACAGATGACTAATATTTAAAAATATCCTCGTATAATACGTGAGTTTTACATAACATTGCTCCCCTCTGCGGCAGGTTGCATGCTATATCTATATAAAAAAAAAAAACAGTAGATGTGTGTGCGCGCCTGTTTGTGTGTGAACTACCGGTCACATAACGCTGTGACGGTAATCATACATCAAAAATGATATATAACGAGTAAAATCTTTGTTTGGATGGAGTAATAACGCAGACAGAGATATATCGGTAAGTTGAAATGCAAAATGTTCATTTCAACTTGCCGACATATTTTTACTTCTTTCTGCGCATGCCCAAATTCAATTCACTTCTTCAGGTCCTTTAATAGTAAGTCTTTTTTATCTATCTGTTATCTATATCTGAATAGTTACATTGGTAGGAGACGCAGCTGAGCGGAAAATGGATTGGTTTTGATTGTAGCTGATAGCATCCGAGTCATTTTTTTTAACTTGAATGCTACAGTTTTACTTTTGGTTACGATGCAAACTGATGGCATCCACATACTTTTTTTTTCACTTTTGAAATCACGACTCTATAATAATATATACGGAATCTGGACAAATTAAAATATCATATTTGAGCGTATTTTACGACCGGGCAAAGCCGGGAGCCCCCCGCTAGTATATATATATATATATATATATATATATATATATATATATATATATATATATATATATATATATATATATAGAGAGAGAGAGAGAGAGAGAAAGAGAGATGTTCATTAAAATTAAATATAATTCTAATAAATTGAATAATCTACATTCCCGATGTAAAGTTGCACACGGAACTTGAAGACATTGCCAGCGGTAATGATATTAAGCTGTGAGTGTAGTATCGCTCCTGATTTCGAATCATGTATTTTTGTCGAGTTTCGAGTATGTACATCAAAGAGATTTTACTGCATTTTAGTTTTTTTTTTAATAAGATTTTTTTCTAAATACGCATCAAAATTACTTGATTAATTTAAGTGACTTTTTTTAAATATGACATTTTTGTTCTGTGTCGGCTACATACATCATAAAGATCTTTTTTTTTAATAGCCTATCTTCATCAAACGACACCTTAAATATATCACCCTGATAAATTGCACAATCTACATTCCTGATGTAAAGTTGCGCACGGCACTCGAATACATTGCCAGTGGTGATGATATCAAGCTGTGGGTTTAGTGCCTTGTTTTAAATAGTGTATTTTGGCGATGGTAACGTCTTTGAAAAGTGCGAAGAACAGCAGCAACAATTAATATACATGTAGTTAAATTGGCGAATGAAAAAGATAGATGCAAATATGAATGTTATAAATGGGTCACCAGATAGCTTCAAGATTAAGCCGCCTCGGATTTTTGGTAGATATGATCACATACATCTACCACCAACCCGCATACAGCTGTTTTTACCTGTAATGAAAATCGTAACTTAACTGAATAGCGCGCGCTTGTGTGTGTGCGTGCTTTGTAGTGTTCGGTCGCTTGATAGGAAAAACAAAATGGCGACTCGCAGCTGTTTTTGTACTTAAAGATCACGCGTGAGTAATGCAGACTCTCGTTGTCTCAATGCAAATGAGACTATACCAGATGTGTAAAAGGGACCGTGGAAAGGACGGGAGGTTGCGTTGAAAGAAGGCGTCTTATGGACACGGACACGTCTGATAGACTGTTTTGGTTAATTAGAAAAACCGTGGGCGGAAAAGATTAAAACTTTATTGAAAATGGTTTTCAAATTAGATGTGTGATTAAGAAAATGTATACTCATTGGCTAATCTTCATTTTTTTTTCTTCTTCATTTTCAGATATGATCTTGAATATCGGAAAACTTACCATGAACAAGTTGATTTCCTATCATCAATAGAATCAGTTGCGATGGCCAAGATATTGTTGACATTTACTCTTTTAAGTTTCTTTTGCGCTTTTACGACAGCCGTAAATCGTTCCTGTTCATCAAATGACACCTTAACACATATCACCGTAATAAATTGCACAATCTACATTCCCGATGAAAAGCTGGACACGCAACTCGAAAACATTGCCAGCAGTGATGAGATCAAGCTTTTGAAACTTTTTCTAGAATTCTCTCCGGATACTGTGGGCGTAATCCATTCCAAAAGTAAAAAGTCTCTGAAAAAATCCGGACATTCGAGTACCTACTTCTATACCCCGTTTGAATGGTTCATTACAACAAGCCGACTCGGACAGAAACTCATTAACCTTAAGCCAAATTACGAAACACTCTCTTTAAACACTTTAACATTAGAAACAGCAGTTTTATATGTCGGGGTGCAAGACAAGCCGGCGGGCTGTTTGAAAACACTTAAGCTACGCGAATATTTGTTTCTTGTAAGAGAATTCCTCAAGACATACTTGAAGAAACCTACTGATGAACAAAGTGCTGAAAACGATAAAGTTTGTACCTCGGTCATGAAGGCAGTCCGTGGTTACGCTTGGTTTTCCTCCATTTGTTACGATGAAAAACGTAACACGACTTGTACGTATTTAGAGATTGACCAATGGTCAGTCATTTTGCAAGCTTTCATTCATTTCATAAAAATACTTGCTATAATGTTTTGTCCGCTACTCATACCTAAAAAACTGTACCAACTGCACTACATGCAAAGTTCGTGCGTCTTGAAAATGCGGCAAGATGTATCGTTTAAAGTTAAATTATCGACAGATAAAAACGTCGCAAAAGACAGCGAATGGGGCATCAGTCTCCCATTGGCATATTTTCATGAATGGAAACAATTTAAACCTATTCAACTACGTACCGGTGTTGATTACATCATGAAGTTGAAAGAACTGTATTTGGGCATTGAAGATAGCACTCTTGTCTCAAGTTCTTATATTCCAACCGGCCTTGTTAACATACTCTTGCGAAACATATATTACTGCGAACTTCGTGACTCCAGTGGTTTTAATTTATGCTGTTCTAGCCCAGTGTGTCCCAACCGCGTACAATCGAAATGTTATACTTTCACTAGAATATCCTGGTTCCGGTGTTGTCGCGAGTTCATGAAGGTCGTTGTCTTCCTGCTGTTACCTTTCCCGTGGCTGATACGATTACTGATTTATGATCGGTATGAGAAAGAGGATTTTAAAATTCGACAGTCTGTGGCGCATGCGTGTGGAGTTCGTATACCGTTCGAAGGTTACTTTCTAGGATATTTATCTCCAATCCATTGGATATTTCTATCTATGTACATCATATACGGAATCGATCTGTTGGTTTTTGGTACGTTTGCACACAAAGTCATGGCCAGGATTAAGATTATGATCAAATATTGTATCCTCGACATGCATTATGCCCTGACTTTCAAAGTAGTTAGCTGGTCGATTAATTTATTTCTCGGACCATTCACCATATTCGGAATAGTCGGATTGTTTTTTGCCCCGTTTTATTGGATTATTGTCATTCCTATAATCTGCTTGATGATGTGTTTCTATTATATTCCGTTGATGAACCTTTTCATGCGTTTCGTTCTGCACATAATTTGGTTTTGTATTCCTAATGCTGTGCTCGATAGCAAAGTGGTGTTCTGCTTTAAACATGTCTCGCTTCGGATGGAGAAGCTTCGGCATCTAATCGACTTGCAGTCTTTGTATCCTGACCACGAAATCGTTAACCGAGAAAGTCGCTCGACGTCCGTTTTTTATCGCCTCTTTCAGATGTTGATGGCGCTGCTGTGCCTTTTTACTCTGGCAGCGGTTGCAATCCTGATAACCGAATGCGTAGGTTACGTGATAGAGATCATATCTTTCACTCTAATCGGAACCATTTTACACACCGATATCGTTTTACCTGCTTTGTCGCTAGTTTTTCTTATCATTATCTATTTTGTTCGATCCATTAATAAAGTCAGACTAAGTTATATGGATTTTAATACCATGCTTGTGAATGAAATCATTAAGTCAGTCGAACAGTACGATCCACAAACAAGCGCTAATACTGCGCATTTTTCTTCCAACGGTCGTTTAGACGGCTTCAACTTCAGCAAAAGTAACGGCCTTCTCTGTCGTGTATACTCTTTGATTTTGTTCTTGGATGCCAATGAGAGACCCCGTATACCATCTGCATTCTTCTATAAAGCATGCGAAATGGATATTCCGAATCTACCCGGTTCCCTGACAAAGAACTTCTTTAAATCCTTCTTAAATTTCTTCTTCATTCTACTTTTTCTCGTCTTCGTTACGATAGTTGTTTTAACGTTTGGGGAAGTCTACAATGTTTCCTCAGCCAATCAAATGTTGGCTACGCTGGCTGGAGGGGCTCTGCCTTGGTTTGTTGAGAAAATTATGGATATAGAAAAGGCAAGCAAGGAAATAAACACGGAATCTCTTAATTTCAAAAATACTTTCAAGAAAGCAATCGACGAGTTTGTCCAGAAATGGAAAATCTTGGATATCGTAGGCGATTGGAAGCCGTTAGATGAAAATACGAAAAAAGATGATGGGGGTGATGATGAGAAAAACGAGAATGTGACGGTTCATATATTGGATTGCGAAGAAGTTGATTATACGCTGAGAAATGAGGTTAAAAGTCTTTACGTCCATCTTTCAAAACCGACCGTCCGAGAAATCCATCACTCTAATTCGGATGATAACAGTTTAAAAGAAAGTTCAAGTAAAACAGATATATTTATAGAAGTTGAGCATCACACGACATCAAGTGACAACAAGCCGAATTTTCCACATTAGTATCTCGGCTTAAAAAAACCCCAAAAAAACATAATATTGTTATATTAATTTATTTTATTGCGGACTATTATTCTCATCTTTTTTGGTCGTTTTTCACAACGTTTCGTCCAACTATTCCCCTGGCCTTTGCGGTTACCACCTGACGAAGGCCAGAGGAATAGTTGGCCGAAACGTCGTGAAACAACAACCAATAAAGATGAGAATAATAGTCCGCAATAAAATAAATTAATATAAATAATACTCATCTCAAAAATGAATTCCTAATTAAAACAATACATACAATGTGTGACTTAGATAATTTCTGGATTTTTGAGATGAGGATTGGTTATTCGTATTATTTGGATTAATCGGAGGTTACATCAACCGAAACGTTGTGATCATAATCAAGATGAGAACAGTAGTCCGATTAATCCAAATAATACGACTTGGATTATTGTTCTCATCCGGAATGTTATTCTTACAACGTTTCGGCCGATGCAGCATCCAACTTTCTCCAGGCTCGTCTAATCGAACTTAAAAAAATCTTTATGTCGGACTTGGAAGTTTGTACGTAAGTTCGAACAAAGCTGTTTATCATTTTACGCGGGTAGATTGCTCTCATCCAGTAAGCCATAATTTGGTAGAGGTCTTAAGTATTCTTTTAATTATATTCTTGGTATCGTCTCTATCAACGATTCAAGCTTCAACCTCCTTAAGATTGATACTAAAAACTGATCATTATTTAGGGCTTTATCCAGGTGCTCGCAGGGATAGAACGGGGACAATCTACACTCGCAGATCAAAAAAGGGGTTCAATTCGAAATTCAGTACAGATTCCTGCGTTCAAAAAGTCGCACTTAACGACGCGTTCTGGGAGTAACATTGTTAAGTGTTTGCTTTCTGCCATTTTTATATTGCTTCTCTGTAAGGTGACTCTGTTGCTGAGGGTTTTGGTGGCGCCTATGTAAGATTTGTCGCATGTTGTACATTTTAGTATATAGACTTGGAGGTGCAGATTAGGTCTTTTTATTTTTAACGTTTGTGTTGGGTTTTTGAATGTGCATGTGTTTCCCTCTATTCTTATCTCACAGACTCCACATCGTTGCTTGTTGCATTTTGCACCCCCTTGTGTTGTACGCTGATTGGAACGGATGAGGTTAGAATGTGTTTTAGGTGTTTTGGGTTGGCGTTTGCTTTTTATTATTTTTGTTGTTTTTAGTATATTGTTTCGTTTGCCGTTGTGGTTTAATAGGACAAGATTTTTTGTTATCTCTGTGAACAGTTCTGAGTTTATATTACTTGGATTGGTCAGACTCTTGAGTCTTATTTGTGCAACGTTTTGGTCGGATTGTCCTTCGGTTGTCTTCAGGCATGCTGGTTGTTGTTTGGTAAAGAAAAGAAAAAAATTGTGCGTAAAGACGTATGCTAGGATTTGCTTCTTAGTGTTTCTGCTGATATGTGTGTGGGGGGGGGGCGCGTGTGTGTTTGTTTGTATTAAAATTTTTAGGCATCGTGTACTACGGGACTATATTGAAAAATAAATTATCGAAATACCTTATCCCTTTATTTTTTTTCATTAGTTCTTAAATTGTGTTTGATTTTTTTCTTATATCAAGTTTTATTTTTTATATAATTAATTGTAAATTTGTAAATATCCATAATAATCTAGAATATAGATTAATGGAAGATCACTGAAAATCAAAAACAGCAATATTGATGTCTCGATTGGTTGCAACGAGCGTCTAAATATCGTGGAATACTTCGTATTTTCCATGCCAGACAAAACTACTCCAAACCCGAATAACGTATAATGCTTTTTATTTGGAAAATAAAAAGGCGTCGCTTTTATATTTTCTTTCTTATATCCATAATTTTATCTGAGTCATTTAAGAGCCCAATTTCTAGAGACTGAAATTAAAAAAAAATGTAGAAATAGTACAGAAATATTATTAACATACTTATGGAAAACAGCAGTAACAGCAGCAGCGAATGTTATTTTATATATCGACTCTGAATTCGATGAAATCTCAAACAACAGTTTCTTTCAACTAATTATAGATGCAAGAATATTCACTGCCAAAAATTTGCGCGTATTATAAAAATCCGAACACACTGCAGTTTGTATTTTTTCCGGTATTTTTTCTTTCAGACCTGATGCATGTAAGAAAGTCTTTCAGAATAGTCTCGTCTCTTTGTCGAGAGCATAATGGCAGATGCAAGGCGATAGTCGACATGAACATGTCTACTCAATTTTGCCGATGCCATGGTGATAGACGTAATAAAAGAACACGTACATCAAATAGGGACGCTGGAAAGATGGTGGGATCCTTCTACCGCTCCAGAAGATATCTCACTACTGATGCAATTCTCTATTTGTATAAAAGTCAAGTACGTTCAAGGATGGAGTACTGCTGCCACATCTGGAAGGAGCTGCTGAAAAACAGCCTATCCTGCCTTGACAGAGTAAAAAATAGACTTCGTGGTTTAGTGGGGGATGCCCTTTTCTCTTCCCTGCAACCTCTCTCCCACAGAAGAGACATTGCGAGCCTGTCTTTGTTTTATTGTTATTTCCATGGCAGGTGCTCGTCTGAGCTCCAATCCCTCGTCCCCCCCTCGCCAATTTTTCACGACAAACACCCGTCTGGCTGAAACTACTGTCAATAATTTTCCCCACTCTTTATCTTTGCCTAAATCCAAACGTAGATTCCATGAGCAAAGCTTCTTTCTTAGAACTGCACGCCAGTGGAACTCTCTGCCGCTTGCCTGTTTCCCACCTGACTACAACTTGAACGTCTTCAAGTCCAACATAAACAAACTCCTGACAAACAGCCCCCTTAAGTAAGACACTCTATCAAAACACCCAATACTAATGATTACTACAATGCTATCTCATTGGTTACTGTACACGCAATAACCCTTATCCCTGAGTGGCCTTCGGGCCTTGATAAGTGGTGACCCCCATGTAAAAAAAACAAAACAAGAAAAACTCCCAAATACTATGCGCACAATGACAACATATTCACGCCCACTACACTGATGTCGAACATACGCATTCATATACATTTACTTTCTTTCTCTCTATCTATCTATCTCTCTATTTCTCTCTTTCACACAGAAAAAACAGAAAAAAATAATATATATCTATAATGCCAACTGATTTTACACACACTGTTGTACACAGTCTTGCAAGGCGAAATAAACATTCAACTTAATTTCTCATTTCAGAAAAAAAATAACAACCCATTTTTCATCTTGAACTTGCTTAAGACGCTCTGAACTATCGTTTGTAACGAACTCTGTTTTTATTTATCTTTATCATCATTGTTTCAATAAAAAATATTTTTACAAAACTATACTTTGGCGTTCTTTCTTCTGATATCGTCTCTCTTTTTAAGCAAGAGCAAAATGACTGACATGCACTTATTAATAAAAAGATATTTGATTTTATTTAGCAATGTATAGTTATGCTTGAATGCTGAAATAAATTTAATTTGATTTAATTAACAGACCATTTTATTAATTAAAAGTAGTTATTAATATCTGACGACGATGACGACGATGATGACAACGACGATGATGATGATAATGATGATGATGATGATGATTGCGATCCAACCAGCCACGGTAAGAAGATATTACCCCAGAGGAAGGGTTACAGAAAACTAAATAAAAGGGGCCAGTGAAAGAAGAATTGGAGCCCTTTTTATTTTAATGGTAGGTCTGGAAAACACCAGAAAGGTGATTATTTGGGATATTAGCGGATGTTTAGTCTCAAGCTTGACCCTGGGGGAAGGTCAAGGACGGCTCCCGGGTGCGTGTGACGATTATCGATGAAAACCCCTTGTTCTGTGGAAAATTACCTGATCTGGATGTCGGGGAGGGGTAGCTGATTATCCAATATAGATGAACCAAGGTGTGACGGATTGGATGATGATTGGTTATTTGGGATACCCAGCCGTGTTCCGACCTACCCCAACCCGGTACATAAGTTGAGTTGAGTCCCTGATTCCTGACTATCAAACACGTTATATTATATTGTTAAAAAAGGGAAACGGTTGATTTGACGTTAATTGTGGAGAGAGAGAGAGAAAGCTGGAAGGTTGAAATAAAGTAAAGGAAATAGAGAGAAATAGCAGTTAAAATAGTGATGCGCGATAAATTGTCTTTTGGTGAATGGAACAGTTGTTACGTAAATTGTGTTGTAAAATGTTTAATTAAGAGGAACCATTTGTGAACTTTGATGTGTTAATTATTGTTGTATAGACAGGTGAATCGTTGGAAGTTAAAACTTAAATTTCGTTTTTGTTGTTGTTGGTCCAATTAAATGGGGAAGGCCTTTCAATATTAAATATTACTCGAGTGAAAACAGAGAAATGAGAAATTAATGCAGTCGAATTAGCTGTTGAATGGTGAATGAATAGATTAGAGATGCGTGCTCAGGTGAGAACGAAGTTTGTCGACAGTAGTGCGAGGGTGTCAGATAAAAGGTCGCAAGGGGTCAATGAAAGGCGGATAGTTTTGAGAGTCTATGCAGCGGTGGACAGTAAAAAGTCACAGTATACCAAGAGAATACTGTGAAAGCATTCTCAGTTGTCATAAGAGCAGTGAGATATCTGATTTTGACGCCGGACAGCGGGTTGGAGAGGAGATGACCAAACTGGCAATAAGAATTGAAAGCTTAGCAGTGATGCCATCTTCAAAAGGCGTTGGTAGACAGGAACACGAAAGCAGAAATCTCTAAGGGCAGTTCGCTGAAACTGCAGGAGGCTCAATCACATGACATTGCACCGAAAAATGTTGCAAAAACTCGCTAATGTAGAAGACCCGACCTCGAAGGGTCAATAAAATTCCGCTATGCACTCCGTCGAGATCAGAAAGAAAATGGGATGTAAGGCCTGTGAGTCTGAGAGCGACCTGTGACTTTTTACCCCCCAAAATTGAGCGGTATACTGACGTCACAGGTCGCAGACTAGGGATTAGGAAATGGAATGATGTGTTGCCTCATGATCCCCAAATAGTGACTCGAAGAACCGAGATCGCACCCGCCCACGGAAAAAGGTATTGAATTGGGTGCGCCACATAAGAGAGTAGAGAGCGAGAATGAGTGAAAATTGTATTTGACAGTGTGTGCGATAAATTACAAAAACGCAAAGTGAATAATTTTGATCTTGAAATTGAGATGATGTTTAAGAATAATTTGGAAGCATTTAAAATGAAATTGTTGATTTGAAATTGATTTCGATGATAAACCGTCTGAATGATTATTTCTGACTGCAAGATGATGTCGAAGAATAAATTGTGCGCAACTACAATGAATTGTTGGATTTTGAAATAACTGGGGAATTAAATTGAGTTTTAACTGCGTGGTTTATAGTAAAGTGAAGTTTATAAATGAATTCTTCACATTTGGAAAAAAGGCTGAAGTTGTTATTGATTCTTATAGATACGTTCTGAGCGGTCTCGCCCTTGGCGATGAATTAGAAAATTGGAAGGAATTGAAACTGAAATTTCTGCGAATTAATTTGTGAATTAAATTGAAATTTTCTTTGAAGGATCCAGAAATTTAAATCGGTACTTCGAAAAAGAATTTGCGCACTGATGTCGTTTAAAGAAATTGAGAATTTCAAGTGATATATTTGTGAGTTAAAGAGATTGAAAAATTTAATTGATACTTCAAGAGAAAAAAAAATTGCGATCTGAGGTTGAGTGAACTGAAAAGTTTTAAAATATATAATTAAACGTACATGTAGCGAACTGAAACCGTCGGTATCAACTGCGGTTGATTTAATGTTGTATAACAAGTGAATTTGGATGAAAAAAAGAGAAAAAAAGGAAAACGGACGAATGCGGGCAGCTAAAACCAAAAGGAGAAAAATGAGAAATCCTCTGCCAGTGGTAGGTGACGCGCACGTGCGTCAGGTCTTCCTTGTCAATCAAACAAGGTAATTAGCAACCAGGTTCTTATCTCTGTATTGCCCGGCTCCGATAATGCGAATTATAGCGAATTCTGCTATGCTGATACAATAGTTCGAGTTTTGATGGTTTTTAAGGAAAAATTACTTATGTTGTATAATAAGGGGACAGGCTGTGAAGAAATCGGAGAGGCAAGCCAAGAACGTGATGTGAGGGTCACATTTCAACCATGGCAACATGGAATGTTGGACGAGCGTCACCTGAGCTAGTGACACATAATTGGAATGCGGTGATGTTTCAAGGCCAAACAAACAAAAGGAAATTGGCCTACAATCGAAAATAATAACATCAACAAATATTTTATGACCAGATCGGAATGCAGCTGACATTCACAGCTGGGGCTAGAGAAACGTGATCGATACCAATATAAACAAAGATGTTTTAGTTTTACAAAAAGAGTAGCGACCGACGTGGTGAGAAACAAGTCTGTCGTCTGTCAACACCCCCGCCACGCCACCTATCTCTCTCAACACCTCTCTCCTCGCTAGTGGAGTCAGTGACAACCGACACCAAAGTGTAAAGAAAGATTGTTGAAAATAAACTCGAATTCTTTTGTAAACAGTCGAGTCTTTTAGTTGTCATTCAAAATATACACTCGTCGGTAAACTTGTCCGGCGACCATTTGTCCACGCAGTTATATATACTGAGTGCACACAACGCAACAGACAGTGTTTTGGTGCCGTGACTCAGCTATTCCATCAAGGAATAGGAAGATCGAACCTGGAGCAAGGCAAACAAAAATCCACGGAAGAAATAACACAACAAAAAGAACGAAGGAACAAACAGACTGCTTCGAAAGACGAACAAAAACAAACAGAAAAACGAAGACAAGAAACCAAAGGAAAGACCAGAAGTTCAGCAAATAGTAAGTACACTCGATTTTTTCCTTTGTGTGTTTCTGCTTAAAAAAATAAATTTTTTTTTTAAAAAACTATATATAAATATACATGCGTATTGTTGTATGCATGAAAGTTCGTTAAAAATATATTTTCGCTTGTTAGCGACTATTGCATACGATTAAAATACGTAAAATATTGTTTGTTTTAAAAATATTTGATGGAGCAGCAAGTTTTTTCAAGTTTCATGCAGGGGTTCGCAGCGGAGATGAAAAAGGCAATTAGTTCGGTGTCAAACACTATAAGGGGAGAATCCCTTTTAAAGAACATAACACATTTAGAGAGTAGAGATCAGGGTGGTTATAAGGCTTGGCGGGATGACTTGGAGAGGTATTTTAAGGTGGTTGGAGCTACAGACGAAGAAAAATGTCAAACAGCTCTTCTAACCACAAGGGGTCTAGTCGGACATTATGTTAATAGATTATTGGCTGGCAATGCGCATGTAACATGGGGAGAGTTGAAGAGTTCCATGGAAGATTACTATGGAATTGTCACAAACCCCAATGCGTATATAGCAGAACTAGCTAATATTAGGCAGGGTAGAAAAGAGGGTATCCAAGATTATTTGCAAAGGATACTACGTCTAGCAGCGGGGGCTTATAACGGTATAGACCCGGATAGTGAGATAGTAAAAAAGCAAATGTTAGGGTTTTTTTTAGAGGGTCTAAGTGATAGGGACATAAGAATGGCAGTGATGAGGCATGAGCCAAAGGATCTTCAGGAGGCGTATCAAAAAGCCTTAACGGAAATGAAATGGAAGATTCGGCTGGATGCAAACAGGGAGTCCGAAGAGGAACCCATGGAAATCTGTCAAACTAGGCGGCGGATTCAGGTTGATGCTTTGGGTCCAGCCAGATACCCCCCAAGATACGAGGATAGACGTAGAAGAGGATACCAGGTAGAAAATAGGGGACCAGAACACAAAGTTAAGGATAGGGATAAAACGAGACAGGGACCAAGATGTTATTTTTGTGGCAAGGTGTGCCACATGCAGAGAGACTGCAGAAGCCGTATGCAGGGAAACGAAAAAAATCCGTTCGAAAAGCGTTCGTCGAACGGAACAAAAAATTACTGTCGTATGTAATCGGTAATATGGGCGCAGCGAATTCCGTTTCCATTGGTATAGGAAAGAAGAATTATAGGGCGTTGGTGGATACGGGGGCAGAGGTGTCTGTCGTAAATAGTAGTGTTTTTTACGCACTTAGACATGCACCTGAGCTGCGAAAGGAAGCAGTAAATCTAAGGACTGCCAACGGGTCCTCATTAGAAGTAGAAGGGGTTGCCCGATTAAGGATGCGCATAGGAGGCTACTCCATCTATCAAGATTTCTTTGTAGTAAAGAATCTCGACAGGAGTGTGATATTAGGCCGAGACTGGCTTAGCCAAAATGGGGTAAGGATGTACTTCGATTTAGGAGCGATAAAATTAGAAACGAGTACATCGCATTGGAGGAAGATGCTCATATTTCAGCATTAGTTAGATTGGCCGGGAAAATAACTTTGAAACCACAACACCTGATACATGCATGGCTCAGGTGGGGTTTAAAAATGGCCAAGGGATGGAATACGAGATAGAACAGATTAGCAGTGGATACGTTAGCAAGCTTAGTGGGATATCTGTAGCAAATTCGGTAGTAAGAATTAACAAGTCCCGTAGGCTTCCACTGATGATCATGAATAATACCAACCAGACAGTCACATTAAGAAGAGGTTGTCCAATAGCTAGATGTAGTGTGGCTGGTAGTATTACTGAAATTACCATGCCAGAAAAACATATGAGAAAAGAGTCCGACAAAACCGTGAAGGGAGTTAAAGTACCCGAGGAATTTAAGTCGGAAGTTGATAAGGTACTAGAGAGGAATAAAGATTTGTTCGTTACGGAGGATAAAGATTTGGGCAGAATGAATACGGTGGAGATGCGTATCGATACAGGAACGCATGAGCCCATACAAAAATGCCTGTATCGAACACCGCTAAAACAAAGAAAAGAGGTAGAGTTCGCGTTAGAGGAAATGATGCGGGCAGGAGTAATCGAAAGATCAAATAGCCCGTGGAGTTTTCCAATAGTTTTAGTAGAGAAAAAGGATGGTAGTAAAAGATTTTGTGTGGACTTTAGAGCACTAAATAAAGTCACAAAGAAGTATGCCCGAGCATTACCAGTAATTGATGATATTCTAACCTCGCTCGGGTCAGCAAAATACTTCACAAAATTAGATTTAAAGTCAGGATACTGGCAGGTTAAATTGAATAAGAACGATAAAGAGAAAACAGCGTTCACCTGCCATCGGGGATTATTTCAATTTAATGTGATGCCGTTCGGACTGGCGAACGCCCCCGGGGTCTTCCAGGAGTTAATGTCCATAGTTTTGAGAGGAACAGAAGAGTTTGCGCTGCCGTATTTAGACGATATACTTATATTTTCCAATATGAAGGAAGACCATTTAAAACATATAGATAGGGTATTAGGTAGTCTTAGGAGACATAACCTCAGGTTAAAAGCCACAAAGTGTGAGTTTTTTAAACAAGAGATACAGTATCTGGGGTTCAAAGTTAGCAATAGGGGTATACGGCCAGACCTGGAGAAAGTCAAATCTATAAAATTGATTTCGACTCCAACCACTGTGAAGCAAGTGAGAGCTTTCATTGGTATGACGTCATATTATCGGAGGTTCATAAAAAATTTTTCCGATATCGCCGAACCTTTAGTCCGGTTGACGAGAAAGCATGCACGTTTCCAATGGGACGACGCATGTCAGTCTGCCTTTGATAGCTTAAAAGCAAAGCTCGCAGATATGGTGCTACTGGCCTATCCCGATCCAGAAAGGGACTACAGACTGTATACGGATGCCTCCGATCACTTGATTGGGGCATGTTTGTCACAAATGGTCTATGATAAAAGGGAAGGTAAAGAGGTAGAGAAACCAATTTACTTGTTATCCCATAAGTTAAGTGATATGCAAACAAGATGGTCAACGATAGAGAAAGAGGCATATGCGATACACTATGCCCTTGATAAATTAAATCATTATTTGCATAGTGCGACGTTCACCATCTATACGGATCATAGACCTTTAGAATATTTATTAAACTCACCAATACAGAATAGGAAAATACAGACGTGGGCTTTAAGTATGGCTAGTTATAATTGCACCATACGATACCTGAAGGGGAAAGATAATGTTTGTGCTGATCTTTTGTCACATGCGGTGAATCCAAGCCAGGACACAAATGATCCCCCTGTAGAGATAGATAATAGAAACTATCGAGTGAGCGCAATAAACTCTAATCTCTTTGAGCCGAATGAGTATGCATCGTATAAGAATGCTGAGGACTCATCGGGTGAGCACGAACGACCTACGTTAGCGGGCATAGATATGATTAGGGAACAAGAAGAGGATAAGGAGATCGTGGACTTAAAGATGCGTATGAAAAATGGTAAAGCGTCTAAAATGGAAAGAAAAAAGTAGTATACTATTTGTCGCAGCCCGATGACGAACCACTAATTAGGTTATATGTACCGTCGCATCTTAGGAAAAGGGTTTTAGTGCAATATCACGATGATAATGATCACATGGGCGTGAAAAAGACGTTTCACGCTATTAAACAAAAATATTTCTGGCCTTGTTTATTTAAGGAAATAAATGAATACATAGGGAAATGTATTCCGTGCCAAACCAGAAATTTGAGGAAACAGCAACCTTCAATGCAGGAGTGCGATTTGCCTCTTTTTCCTTTCGCTAAACTGGCGTTAGATGTTTCTGGGCCTTACCCAAAGACGCTTTCGGGTAATCAGTATATAGTGACATTTATAGACATGTACAGTGGTTGGCCGGAGGCTTTTGCGGTTCCAAATAAGAAAGCAGAAACTGTGGTGCATCTATTGATTGATGAGATTTTTCCCAGGTTCGGGGCACCACTCCAGCTTTTAACGGATAATGGGCCCGAAAATATTAATAAAATTATGGAAAAAGCATTGAAGGACCTCAATGTGCATCACGTGACCACGTCGTTCTATCATCCTCAGAGTAATGGAAAAGTTGAACGCTTTCACAGAACGATGCATGACGTATTAGCTAAGAAAATGGGGAACAATGAACAGTCGTGGGACATATATATGAATCAGATGCTAGCGGCTGTTAGGTTCCATGTGAGCGAAACGACAAAATACTCACCATATTACTTGCTCTATAATAGAGATGTGATTCTGCCTTTAGACAATATATTGAGACGCCGCAGAGTATACTATGGTGATGAACATCACGAGATCGCTCTACAAGAAATGCATCGGACGTTCACACTAGTTAGGAACAATATTAGGAGAGCTAGAAAAAGAATGATAGATAGTTCGGAAAAAAGGACAAAGACTGTCGAGTTTGAGGTTGGTGATTTAGTGTTTTACAAGAACCACCAGAGGAAAGGAAAATTAGATATGCGGTGGAAACCGTACTATGTAGTGATAGATAAAACGGGTCCTGTCTCGTATAGAATTAAAGACCAATTAACGGGCTCTGTAACAAAGGCGCATGCTGAGCACTTACGGGCAGCGTCTATCGAGGAGTGGGAGATCCCCACTACAGAGAGACCGTTAAGGGAAACTGCATTGGCAGCTCCGGAGGTATCAGAGGATTCGGAGAGCGATACCGAACCAGAAGAGACTGGTTTCCCAGTGCAGAAATCTCGACATCAATGAAGGGATTCCAAGGAGGAATCTAATGTTCCGTTGATGGAGTGCTGTATATTGACGCGAAGCATGTCGTCAGGAAATGTGAATAGCATGACGGCACGCTTGGAACACTTGGAACATTTTGCAGACTTGGATAATATTCCGCGTCGTGCAAGGAGACATATAGTCGACCCGGTAGCAAATAGGGCATAAGCTAGGCCAGTTGCTGGGAGCAGGGAGAAAGGGGGATGTTTGGGATGGGTGAATACCATGTTGAGAAAGGTAGTCAAACCTCGCTAATAAAAGCCTTTTCTCCACGGGTCGAACAATGAGTGACACTTGAGGAAATAGCAGCGGCTCCTCATTTCAATTAGTAAGTTGAAAGGGAAAAGTAGGTTTTTTTTTGAAAAAAAAAAAAACTTTGGCAGAAGCACGCAGGGAAGCTATCGAGTGTCATAACAACTGATGCTAATTTAATAATTACAGTGCAGTAACCGCTGGTGGTCAATGGACTACGCATCAGAAGTGAAGAAGAAAAATGGACAAATTTGATCATTGTTTGTTGAAATATGTTTTGTGATGAACTTTTGAAAAAAAAAAAAGGAAAAGATGTATGCATTATGATTTTTTTTGTTTTTTTTGTTTTGTTTTGTTTGTGTTGAAAAAGGACAATTGTTAAAAGACTTTTGTGGACTATATTTAATGTGAACTTGTGTGAAAAGAAAAAAGAAAAAAAACAAAAAAACTGTAAATTGTTGTGAAATTATATGTGTTGTTAATGTAATTAAACTCCAAGGGGAGGAGAGAGGAAGGTAAAAATTTTGCAGTAAAAATTTTGAAAATGGAGAATGGAAGGGGTGTTGTATAATAAGGGGACAGGCTGTGAAGAAATCGGAGAGGCAAGCCAAGAACGTGATGTGAGGGTCACGTTTCAACCATGGCAACATGGAATGTTGGACGAGCGTCACCTGAGCTAGTGACACATAATTGGAATGCGGTGATGTTTCAAGGCAAAACAAACAAAAGGAAATTGACCTACAATCGAAAATAATAACATCAACAAATATTTTATGACCAGATCGGAATGCAGCTGACATTCACAGCTGGGGCTAGAGAAACGTGACCGATACCAATATAAACAAAGATGTTTTAGTTTTACAAAAAGAGTAGCGACCGACGTGGTGAGAAACAAGTCTGTCGTCTGTCAACACCCCCGCCACGCCACCTATCTCTCTCAACACCTCTCTCCTCGCTAGTGGAGTCAGTGACAACCGACACCAAAGTGTAAAGAAAGATTGTTGAAAATAAACTCGAATTCTTTTGTAAACAGTCGAGTCTTTTAGTTGTCATTCAAAATATACACTCGTCGGTAAACTTGTCCGGCGACCATTTGTTCACGCAGTTATATATACTGAGTGCACACAATGCAACACTTATAGACTAGGAGTAATCCAGTTCCGTAGCTTAATTCTTTTTTCTTAAAGAAATTAGTTGAGCTTCGATGGGTTCGTACTCTGACTGTATACATAGCACTAGATACCAACAAGAAGGCATTCAACCGGACGATGATTGATGATTGATGGTTGAGGGTCTGAGATTTGGTCGGCATATTCGAACAAGAGTCTCGTCCGATCGTGCAGACGTCGGTGTGGGCTGGTGACGGATCGAGCCCTGGATCTATCCTCTGTCGATCATTCTTGTTCAGTGTTTTGCCAGTAGATGGGTGCAGTAGACCCCCCCCCCCCGTGAGAGATAATAAACAAGAGAAATCTAACGGCGGTGAAGCACATAAGCATTATCTTATATGATGTGATATACTATGATCCTTAAACGGAGCTAACACCCTAACAAAGATAAACTCTGTTATAAATATGTGCTGCCACCAGAGTACCACATTCATTCCGCTTCCCGTTAGGTGAAAGGTTGTCGATGAGTGTTAGACCTTGAAGAAATGGCGAAGATTTAGATTTTCATTCATAAGACAAGGTAGAGAATTAAAGTGACTGTTTAGTCTTGGAATGAAAGAGTAGAGCCTGAAGATAAGGGAAGGAATTCTCCATTTAATGACGATGGGGTCATATAAATGACAAGAGCCTTGAGAGTGAAAGAAAGAAAAAACGGTGCTGTCTTTAAGAAAACTAGTGAGGTGATAATCACATATTCATGCAGTCAGTAACCTGGTTAGTGATTGAACCCTGTCGGATATTTATTGGAAAATATCAAAACGGAATCGATGAGTCCGATAAAGTTAAGTAGCCTTCTAACTAGTACTTAAGATAGGTGAGGTTATAATCATGTAATTAAAAGGTTAAGAAAAAGGGCAGAGAACTTGGTCTGAGTATATCCGGAGAGATTCTCGATATTAACTGATTTTTGTGCTGACGCATGCGAGGCTTGAGGTTATGGGAAGTCGAGGTTTATTGGTACTATAATTGGCCTGATGAAGAAATGTGAAATGTCTCTGACGGAATTATCCAAGGAAAAAAAAACTAAACTATAGTTAAGAAGAATTATTCAGAGATACGTCCCGTGAGTTATATGTGATAATCTGGCTGAAACCGATGAAGCAGTCCTGAGTTGTATGGGCTGAAAACATAAGGCTGTGGTTAGAAACACCCTGGAGTTGAGACACAGGTACCAAGTGTTATGGGACTCAAGCTGTGCAAGAAGGGAGAAACGATGCGGCTAATAATGCCTGGTTGTGTAAGGCTGTTTATGAGTCCAGAGAAAATTCGGGATGTGAACCAAGGAATCCCACTGGACTATATTAAATCACTTTGGCTATGTCCCCACCCCTCCGGAGACACCGGAAAAGGTTTGGCGTAAATCACTAAGTAAGGCAGAGACGAATAGATAAAGGGCTTAAAATTGCCAAGAATGAGAGAATTGAATAATGTATCGACTGAAATAGGAAGTAAAGATGTTAATGAGTCATAAGGTAATCATTGTGAAAATTAGATAAGCTTGATAACAGTTCTAATGTTGATGTTGGTGACAATGATATGATGTGCGGAGATGCGAGTTGTAAGGCTTGAAAAAAAACACATATCTGTACTGATGGCATGGTGAAGGGGACTCTTGTCAAAACTCACCTGAAATCGATGTTACTCCAGCCAAAGTGGGCATGGACATTGATGCCACCCAAGTGAAAGAAAGTGCGTTGATCACCAAGGACCGTAAGATAATGTATGGAGTACTTACATTGATTGTGATTTCTTTTATAGGCATGAAATTGAAGCATAATCTGGTGTGACGTGACCGTCCCAGAGAGCGGTTAAGCTCTCCACTGGAAGGAGGCTGAGACTTTTATTCTTTAATTATCATCGGTATGCCCAGGCGACAGCAAAAAACCCCTGATGAGAGAAAAGATTAGGTTTATCATTTTCATTTTTATGAAAATCGACAACAATGTAATTTTTTGAAATTTGTACTCCAAAACCGGTAATGACTCAGGGTTCTGGAGAGAAGATGTTTATAATTCAAATGCTGTGTGACAGCATATCAACCAAATCGATCAACGGGGTCTGCCACACGAAGAAGGTACATTTAGTCGCTGTCGACCGAGAATTGACTCTTACGTGATAACGGGTTTCATTGGAAAGGGATCCTATCACATTTGGTGCTGTGACCAGTATAGCCTATTACATTTGGTGTTGTGATCAGGATAGCATATCACACCGGCATGAACTTTGACTCTGGAGGGAGACCATAGAATCAAGTTAAGGTAATTGAAAATAAAAAAATATTTATATCGAGATAATAATAATAATAAAGAAAGAAAATTTTAACAAATGAATAAGAACTTTTTGGGTATGAAAAAAAAACTGTGTAACCTCCTAGTGACAATGGCCCAGGGGAAATAATTCAAATATATATATATATATATATATATATATATATATATATATATATATATTAGTTAGACGGTATGTGTTATTTTTAGGAACAACAGAATATAAGAACTTTGATCGTGAACACAAAAACTATTGAAACCTCCTAAGCAACATTGTAGTAAAAGGCGTATACTCGTCTCTGATTTGAACTGAATTTTATTTGGCTTTTATGACCAACTATAAGGACATATAACCTTTTCTGCTTTTATAGAAGGACATATAATCTCTTGTGCTTTTGTAGAAAATTATACTAAAAAAATGTATGTAAACTTCCTTGCATGAATAAATAACTCAGTAGAATTAGTCCATGATTTGGATTCTTTTACAGGTGAACTGGTGATTGCTGCGATAGTCAGTACGAACCAACCAGTGTGAAGTATCGCAAGATATTAATTATCAAGGACCTAATGAAATGTGAACCGATCACCATTGGGTTAAGGACGAACGAGAGACGTGTGGACGTTAGCCCATGGTTACTGAGATATAGAAGGAGTCAAGTGAACCTGACAATGCGATGTCATTGCCAGAGCGACATATATGTAAAGAGTGCCTACCGAGAGAAGCTGCCTACAGTTTACCGTGTCCAACCATGTGGCCATACTATTAGACATAAAAATATTTTTCGTTGCCATAGAGAATGGCCATGGTAATTTTTTGAAGGTAGTCCAAACGTGTATGTATTTTCTTCTACTTAAGGAAAAAACAATTCTCCATTTGGATAATTATATAATTGCAATTATTATAATTGCACATTAGAAGGGATAATTTTAATCTTACAAACTTTTCATTGAGTATTTCCAAATATTTTAAAGTTAGAAGCATTTTTTCACGCCAATTAGAAGGTTTTTTTTTTAACTAAAACGATCGATGAATTAAATATTTTAGTACGGGGCGTAATTTATTTCTTTGAAATATATTTAAAACTTAAAAGTTTTTGTTTGTTTGTTTTATAACACTCTAACTGTAAATAATTTACATGACTGAAATGGAAAATGAAATAAGAGATTTTCTATTCTCTATCGAAACACACAAACACAAATTCATTTTAAAAAATTCATTAACTAATCGGTTTATTGTGCTTTGATATGAACTAAAAATAAAGAATACATTAAATTTTAGTTAACAATAATAATAAAAACTGATATAAATAACATCGACTGGCGCCACGCCAACTAGTTGTGAAAGGTCATGGAAAGACCGAGATGGAACAACCTCTCCACTGGAAGTGTGCAGAGAAAGCTGGGAAATCAAGGCAAACAGCTTTGCGATAACATGCAATCATCTACACGAATAGTCAAGAGGTGGAGAACACTGGAAATCTGGGGAGACTTGTTGTCATTTGTGCTCCAGGGAACACCACAGGTTATTGCCAGTAAGTGATCACTGATGATGGCCTGTGTGACAACTCCTAGCGAACATAAACATCTTTATGACATATAACATATACTTTTCCGCACATCTATTTTCATCTATTTGTCTATGAAATCAAGTTTTCCCTCTTCTTTCTTTCTGTTCAAATTAGATGTCACGTTGACATCTTAAGCCTAACAACTAATTTGGATTTGTTCTAAAAATAGAACGTCTGGCATATCCTTATAACATGATTTTTCTGTTTTTAAATTTGAGCATTTTTCATTTCACTATATTTTTATCGACTGATGGAAGCAAACAGGTTTTTCTTTCATGTCAGCTCTTTATAACAGCTCCTTCACTTAGGGGAAAAATATTCTACAACAATTTCAGGATGCCATCTCCACTTTTGGAATTTGTTCATATTTACCGTTAAACGTCTTGGATCATCACTGTTTCTCCTGGAATTTTTCATGATCATCTCTACGTGTAAACAATTAATATTTTCTTTGGATTGTACCATGTTTTTCAACTGTTCCTTCATCAACCCTGGACTTCGTTTCTGCATTATCATCAGCTTTCATACAAGTATGACTTCTTACATAATATATAGTTTTAATACGCTAACCAGCAAAATTTATAGCCTACCTAGGAATATCATTTTGCTAACTACTTTTCGCTGAGAATGAAGGCCTTTCTTTGAAATTTCATGAAGTAAGGAAAATAATTAAGTTTTTGTACAGGGTGGGCCAAAATAAGGGTCCTATCTTTAAATTTGAATAACTTCCACAAAATAAAAGTTAAACTCACCAAACTTTATGTGTGTGTAGACTGACCCTTCCGAGTTTTTTTGAAATAAACAAAACAAATTTTGGTCGAAAAACACTTATTAAAACTTACATGAATTTATGAATTTTTAAAAATAGGACTCTTATTTTGGCCCACCCTATATTTCTTGTTGAATAATAAATTTGCGTAATTTCTAATTTACATAGTATATACTGATTCTATCTATCTATCTATCTATCTATCTATCTATCTATCTATCTCTCTCTCTCTCTCTCTCTCTCTCTCTCTATATATATATATATATATATATATATATATATATATATATATATACACACACACGTATATATATGTACACGCATCGGTTTCGGAGAGTGTCTTTTAAGGATGTTTTCCATAAGAAATTGTTGTTCTATGAGTAATTTTTGTTAATTTCACTCGAATAGTTGCATGGTAATAAAATTGCAGCTGAATCAACTTTAAAATCTGGATGAACGTGTTAGCAATAAATAGAACATGTAAATTCTCTTTTTCATTTTATGTTAAATGCAACTTTGTACTAGTTTCGTGGATATTGCCTTTTCACCAAACCAATTTATTATTTTCTTTTTGATAGATTGTCCTTCACAAAACAGTTTGAAGTGTCAATTCTGACGTACCAAAGTCATAAATAACATTTTCACTCGGCGATAACGGTTAATTTTTAATTAGTATGGTTGTTGATTCAAGACATTCAAATCAAGTTTAAAATAAAAAGCATAGATCAGAATATTTAAGGCAACATGTAGACAAGACAAGAAGACTCGTTCTAATATTTAAAAATACTTTTATTGATTATCTTCGTTAGTAGGTTGTATATTAGAAAAAGGGTTAGTTGTAGAAAGTGTTCCTGTATAGAGACGTAGATTAAAGATTAGACAGGCTGTATGTTTGTGTCTAAAGTACGACTGGAAACGTACGTGAATGATTAGAGACAGTACTGTGGGATAAGAAAGAGAGGTTGTGTGTGTACTTGAAGTCCGTGTGTGGAGATAGTCATGTTGGCTTGTTTTTATTCACGTCTTAGTTGAAACTTGAGCTGTAAGGCCGAGTGAATTCTGCTGAGTCCCAAGAGTTGTTGTAACCTTTTATAAACTCGGTCGCCTGACTGAAAACTGATTTCTTATTGGACAAGCCATGGAGGAAGTGAATTCAAAATTTACAACCGTGAGAATTGGCTCCTGCTTATGTTTGTTGCAATTTCGTCTGCTAGAAGCATTTATTTTAACTCACTCAATGAATCATAAAAACCAATCATGTTTATATATGTATGTAGATGCAATATAGGTATGAATCTATCTATCTATCTATCTATCTATCTATCTATCTATCTCGATGCCTCTGTTCAGTCTAAGGGTAGCTGCACATGTAATTGTGAGGCAAGGGTTGTGCAATCCGAACTACACTTCTCCTAAATTAGCACTTCTTGAGTCCAGTGGCAAGGGGAACAAGACGACTTAAAACAATGCTGAGATAAGCAGAGAGCACATACAGCAACTGGAATTCCCAAACGATCACCTATTTTAGTACTGACCAGGCTGAACGTTGCTTAACCTCAACATGAACAGGTGAGTAAGACGTGATTATGCCATATATATATATATATATATATATATATATATATATATATATATATATATATATAATATTTGGATTGCAGAAATTCCCCTCCGGACCAAAGTATCATAGGTTTGCAACAACAGATGCCACATACAAATTTATTATGTCTAGACTATTAGTTACTATCTTATGTAACTTTAGAACGATATTATAGACACATTAATTCGTTATAATAAAATCCTACGTTTCATCCTAGGAGCAACAGCATCACATTCGCACCATCTTTAGAGGAAGTAGTTCCTATTTTTCCCTCTATATCTGAAATTCTCATACCGCCCTCAGTCATTACCGAAAACAAATATACACATTATAACTATATTTTTCTGACACCCGTCATAACTGGATCATATACTCATAGACATACCACCATTTCCCGCTCAAAAATAATAGTTTCTCTCTTTTAAAATTCCGGCAATTCTCATTGGCTGAGTTCTGAACATTCTCATATTACGGAATTCTATTCTTTTCTATATAAACGAACAGTAATTACAATTTAAAATAATGACGTCACTCTAAACATTATTTGGCCCGGTAATGAGCCTGACACAAAAACACATCTGTTTTTATAACTATTGTAACAAAGAAAAAAAATTTAATGCATATATATATAGATAGCCGGTAAACTTACAATATATTTACATTTTTTTCTGTCACGTTCCTTTGTTTACATATATATGTTTTTCTGTGTACGTGTGTTCTCGTCAAAATGGGTTACCAAAGAAAAACACAACTTTGGCTTTCAAAATACGGTCGTCGACAATTTAAAAGCATATGTTTTGGCAATCTCAGTAGGATTCTCTCGCAATATATCTTCTTCCTCCTCCCCTCTATTTCTTTCTCTCTCTCTCTCTCTCTTCCACTCCCTCTTATAATTATATTTTAGGTTTACTTTTTTTTCATGACTCTTATAATAAAAATATATATATATATATATAAAAGTAAAGTTTTTACATTCATTGATTATATATTTTTTCATCGCATATCGATTGAATACGGCGGAATATTTTATTTCTATTGTAATGTAAATAGAGTTTTTTTTTGCGGCTGAACTTACTACATAGTATCACTGTAAATTCTGTCCCTGATAGTAGCCTCCTGTGGCCCTATGTCTTGTTTGGGGTGAAAATGCAATTTTAAAAAAATGTTTGTCTAGCTAGTGGCTTAGTAGGGGATGCCCTTTTCTCTACCCTGCAACCTCTCTCCCACAGAAGAGACGTTGCGAGCCTGTCCTTGAAATTGCGCACACGTTAACTTTTTTGTGAGGGTAAATTTATACATTAGGTCCACCTCCCCAATTTTCTTTAGAATGACGACTTTTATAGTTTTTCCCCTATCCTGATTAAGAAAATATCATACAAATTTTTCAGAGACAAATACTTATAAAGATATGAAGACCTGCATCATTCACTGTAATTCACTGGCTGTCAATCTACTTCTCTCCTACCGACACTGCCACCTCCCATTTTTCTGTGTCTCTTTTTGCGGGTGGGTATGCTGACTACGATTATCTTGGTTAAATTTGAGGGAATTACTTTTCCATCCTCCCCAAAAGGGGGTTGTGTACTCCGAATACCGTTCCTTACATGGAGATGTTAGGGGTGTCTATTCCAAACGCCGTTCTTAACATGACAATACCCAAACAAGTGAAGTGAAAAAGTCGTAATTGTTTTGTTTAAAACAATTATAATGATAGAAGGGGGATGGAACAAGAATCAACGTTAGAAATAAAAAGAGGAACGATCCTGGATATGACCTAAAACTATATCCGATGGTGAGGCCCCACCTTGCGGGCCTTGAGGAGTGTGGAGCCACCCTTTAATTGCCATTGCTCCCAGGTCCACTCTGACCCGGAGTGATAGTACCTGTTAGGGTCCCAACTATGGGTTAAATAGCATCTGACTTAAAAAAAAAAATTCCATTAAAACTCGTTCCTCAAAATAACTAGATTCGGCATTAAATAACCTGAAAAAGGTTGATATGCCATAAAACAAAAACAACCAACCAACCAACCAACCAACCAACCAACCAAAAAGAGGAACGCAAATGCATTAGTTGATTGGATCAGGGAACTTCATAAAAACAAAAAAAGATTCTGAATTAAAATGGTCAATAGTAGATGAGGGTAGAAAGTATAAACCTGGTAAATCAAAAAGATGCAATCTGTGTTTACTGGAAGTTTACTACATAATGAATTCTAAAGAAGAAATATTAAATAAAAGGCTTAATGCTATACAGGGATGTCGTCATGGGAATAGATTTCAGCTATCACGTCTAAAATGTAGCTGAAAAAAAAAAGGTTCTTAAGTGAAAGGCCGGAGTTAAAATGGAGTTAAATAGTTAGAAATGGAGTAAAATAGATTTGAAATTTAGGAAACAAATCTGAAATCTAAAATTCAACACTAGAAACACATTATAAGAAATAAAGACAATGGATTTATAGATAAGAATTTTAGATCATAATAATAAAACAGCTTAAGAAAGATTAGCGATATAATTTCCAAACTAGAAACACAATATTAGAAATAAGGATGGTGGAATCGTAGATACTGATTTTAGATCAATAAAACAGCTCAACAAAGATTAGCAATACAAATTCAACACTAGAAAAACAATATTAGCAATAAAGAATGGAGACTAATAGATACTGTTTTTAGATCAGTAAAATTTGAAAAATCCTAGCTTATTAAATAATATTTTTGTTTGGAACTGTTAAATTCAAAAACCAAGGTGGATCTCCACATTCATTGGAGTAAAACGTAGTGGATCTAAGTAATATATTTATAAATAGAATACTTATTAATAGGATATTTATTGTTAGATAAGTATTTAAGAACTTAAATGATGAATTGATATTATTGACATGAGAAAAAAAAATTAGATCCATCTGCAACCTCAGAAAATTATGGCCTTCTGGCAAACTTAGGTTAAAACTTTGGAAATAAGTCGTAATCCCAGTAGAGATGCGCATTACAATCTTATAATTTGAACAGGTTAGCCTAGAATTAAACGGTGATGATTAAATAATAAATAAATCATAACAACATATTAGGAAGCTATCAACTTAGAATTCGACAAAAGCATTAAAATTTCTTACGTATAGAGTTACCTCCCTTTCAACGTCCAAACTAACAGATAACCGTAAATCAAAATAGATTGGAACGAAAGAAAATAAAAAAATATATAAAAAAATTTAATCCAGAATTTTAAATGAAAAGTTAGATTGGATTGATTAAAGAGTAATTTTAACCGTATTCTCCTTATGGAATAAATTTAAACAACAACCGCTTTTTGAAATTACACAAATAAGCATGCCGATATATTTGTAAATAGACCAAACAAATTCTAGATACAAAACTAACATAGGATCAAAATAATATGGCTGAAACATAAAATAAGTTCATTAAAATTGTAAAAAATTATAAAATAAATTCATTAAAATTGTAACTATTTGTAAAAAAAGTTCATTGAAATTGATCAAATTGTAAAATAGTTCATTAAAATTGAAAAATAATTGTAGAAGTTCATTAAAGTTGTAAAAAATTGTAAAAAAAATTCATTAAAATTGTAAAAAATTGTAAAATAAGTCTATTAAATTTTTTTTAATTGTAGGTAAGTTCATTACAATTGTAACAAATTGCAAAAAAGTTCATTACAATTGTAAAAAAATTTAAAATAAGTTCATTAAAATTGCAAAGAATTGTAATAAAGTTAATTAAATTTGTAAAAAATTGTAAAATGGTTCATAAAAATTGATAAAAATTGTTAAAAAGTTCAATTAAATTTTTTAAATAACTTAATAAATATTGCAAAAAATTGTAAAATATGATAATAAAAATTGTCAAACATTATAAAGAAGTTTAATAAACTTCTTTGTAAAATAAGTTCATTAAAATTGTAAAGATGGTAAAAAAAACTCATTAAAATTGTAGAAATTTCATTTAAATTGTAAAACAAATTGTAAAAAAGTTCATTTGAATTGTAAATATTGTAAAAATGTTCATAAAAATTGTAACGGTTTTAAAAATAAGTTTATTTAATGTGTAAAAAAAATTGTAAAAAGTTCATTAAATTGTTAAAAATTGAGAAAAAATTCATTTAAATTTTTTAAAAATTGTAGAAAAATTCATTAAATTTTTTTTTTAAATTATAAAAAAAGTTCATTAAAGGTGTAAAATATAGTAAAAAAGTCCATATGAATTGTAAAAAATTGTGAAAAAGTTCACTTAAATTGCAAACATATTTTTAAAGTTTTAAAAGAAGTTCATTAAAATTATAAGAAATATAAATAAGTTAGTAAAAATTGGAGAAAATTGTAAAAAAAGTTCATTTAAATTGTAAAAAATTGTAAAATAATTCATTAGAATTAAAATTGTAAAATAATTTCATTAATATTGTAAAATTTTAAAAAAGCTAAAAAATTTTTATAAATTGTAAAAAAGTTCATTTAAATTGTAAAAAGAATTGTAAAATATTCATTAAAATTGTATAATAATTGTAAAAAAATCATTTAAATTGTAAAGAATTTTTAAATAAGTTTATTCAAATTGTAAAAAATTGTAACACAGTTCATTAAAATTGTTAAAATTTTTTTAAAAGTTCATAAAAATATTTTAAAATTGTAAAAATGTTCATTAACATTTAAAAAAAATTAAAAAAATTAAATAAAATTGTAAAAAATAGTAAAATGTCCATTAAAATTGTAAAAAATTGTGAAAAAGTTCATTAAAATTGTAAAAATTGTAAGAAATTTTAAAATAAGTTCATTAAAATTGTATAAAATGTAAATAAGTTAATTGAAATTGTAAACAATTATAAAGTAGTCTATTAAAATTCCAAAAAATTGTAAAAAAGTTCATTTAAATTGTAAAACATTGTAAAATAATTCATTAAGATTGTTAAAATTAGTAAAAAAATGTCCATATAAATTGTAAAAAAGTATGGAAAAGTTCATCAAAATTGTAAAAAAAATTTAAGTTTGGAAATAAGTTCATTAAAACTATAAAAAAATGTAAATAAGCTCATAAAAAGTGTAAAATTGTAAAATAAAGTTCATTTAATATGTAAACAATTGTAAAAAAGTTCATTAAAGTTGTGAAAACTTGTAAAATAAGTTAATTAAAATTGCAAAAATTGTAAAAACTCATTAAATTTCTAAAGAATTGTAAAAAGGTTTCTTAAAATTGTAAAAATTATTAAAAGTTCATTAAAATTGTAAAATTATTATAAAACAATTCATTGAAATTATAAAGAATTTTAAAATAAGTTAATTTAAATTGTAAAAAATTGTAAAATATGTTCATTAAAATTGTTAAAAATTGTTTAAAAGTTCATTTAAATTTTTTTAAATTGCAGAAAAGTTCATTAGAACTGTAAAAAATTGTAAAAAAGTTCATTCAACTTGTAAAAGAATTGTGAAAAGTTCATTAAAATTATAAAAATATGTAAAAAATGTTCATTAAAATTGTAAAAAATAGTTTAAAAAAGTTTATTAAAATGGTAAAGAATTGTAAAGTAAGTTTATTAAAATTGTGAAAGATTGTAAAATAAGTTCATTAAAATTGTAAAAAAATGTAAAAAGTTCATTACAATTGTAAAAAAGTTAATTAGAATTATAAAAATTTGTAAAAAAGTTCATTAAAATTGTAAAAAATTGTTAAAAAACTAGAAGAAGAAGGTGTGACTGGTTTTATGCAGAAAAACGTTAAAAGCCCACGTGAAGTGACAGGATTTAATGAGCAATGTTTGTTTGTTTGTGTGGGGGGAGGGGGGAACCGACACTAACCCGATTTGGGTTTAACTGGCTTCCTACAAAGGATGGAGATCCATGGAATTGTGAAATTCACAAGCAGTCTCCAGTCGCTATTAGGGAAGATGGCGAGATTAGATTTTTACAACTCTTGCAGGGCGGTGTCGATGTCCTCCGCCATACAGCGACTGCAATTCCAAAATTGGTCACCCACTTTAGTAATGACCAGGATCAACGTTGATTAACTTCAGTGATCTTATGGGAACTGGTTTGTCAACGTGATTATGCTATATAGTACATAGTATTTTGTTTATGTCTGATTGGTGAACATCAATCACTTCATTTGCATGTGGAAATTTAAAAGGTTGATTCAACTTCAACAAAAATTCTAAACCCTATTGAACAAGTAATTTTGGCTAATGAGTAATCAAATGCAAATGGCAGACAAAGCGTTTGGCATTCGGCTGATTCCTAAATTTTATGGCGTCTTATCCAATCACACAGTGTCTGAATGATTGGAACAGTTGGAGCTGGTATGCAAAATGTGTTATGTTGACAACACATTTTGCATGTTCTACCACTCAGGCTAAGAAGTGAGGCTTCGTCAGTATACTTACAGTTAACCCATGACCAGAGGAAAGATTTAAAGCAGGTGAAAGAAGAAACCCTTCTTATGGCTTTTGTGGCAGACCCTTTTGCTGCATTTGACAAGTTTCTCTCTTGTCGTTTGCAACCTGGGGAAACTATGGACAAATACTTGGGTGACCTACAGTGTCTAATCAAAGAAAACCCCCCTCTGAGTTATGGCTCAGATGCGCTTTCGTGTCAAGACTCCCCAGTTCAATTAAACAACAGTTCCGTAGGTCCTAAAAGACAGATTCTTACTTATGGCAGTTATCCAGTAGAACAAACAAATCATAAGAAGTTAAATGAGCACATGGACCAGATGAGGCAGAGTTTCATAGCCCAATTTGTTCAACTTCTGCAGGGTCGGTTTAGCAATGTGTGGTCGGGCATTATCATAGGAGAGAATTAGGCCTTTTCTGTTGACTAATGCAAGATGTTGTTGTCAAAGTTTCTAATGCATTTCATCCATTTGTTGACAGTACTTCTTTGCCGTAATGGTTTCGCCTGCATTCAAAAAACTATAATGCAATATGTGTATCAAGTGGTTGAAAATCGTCATATATGTTACGTCTTATTCAGAACCAATTTCTCGAACAGTTGTACATGGATTGGTTTCGACTAAGGCTTTTAATTGATCGTTGTCAGCATCCGATACCACTATGCTTGTCATCTTTAAGACTCTCGTCCGCATTACGAAATTTCTTAAACCACTGTTTTGCTATGCATTTAGTAGTAGTTCCTAGGCCAAACTCTTCGTTGATATTGCGAGTTGTTTTAGCCGCTTTTCGGCCTAGCTTGAATTAAAATAAGAAAATTGTGCGAATTTGCTTTTTCCATCTTGTGTTCAATGTTCTGAAAGTAGACATAATTGTTTTAAAATGATTGTAATTTAAACGATTAGATAGAGCAAAAACCGCTCTTTAAACTGAGATATAAAGGAAACTAATTTGAAAATGCATTGTTTGAAATCAAAACTAAAACTTCCGCAAGAACTTTCTTCTCAAACTAATATTTTTATTTCTTCTTGCGTCATTGTAATTAAAAACAAAAAACAAACAAAAAAAAACATACTGTGAATATATTGTTTAGAGGTAAGTAACTCTTGTTTGCTTATTTTTTGAAGGAATTATTTCCCTTTGTGGATTTATATAACCAAGAAAACCTATTGTAGATATGATTTTCTTTTGCCTGTTGAAAACTTTACTCCAATTAATATATTTGTTTCTAATTAAAATGTTTCAACAAAAAATTATTGGTATTTTTTACGACGCTACCTAGCATCGTTTACGTTTAATCCCTTAAAAAAAATGAAAATCTACTTTTTTTTATTGCTTTTAAACAGCCTTCAAAAATAATACGAAAGAAAAAAATGGTACTTCTGCATGACAACATGAGATGACTGAGATGAGTTATCGACCCCTGTTCCTTGAATGAGAAACGCCCTCTATCGGCCGTCCTGTGGATCTCAAATATAAATAAGTGTCTCCGAGAACGCAAAAATATATAATAACAAAATAACACAAAAACATAGGAAAAGCAAAACATTTATTGTATAAAAAATATAATTTTAATGTTTAAATATTATTTAGATACCTCACTGCTGATGCAATTTTCTATCTATATAAAAGCTAAGTATGTCCAGGGATGGAGTACTGTTGCTATATTTGGGCAGGAGCTGCTAGAAGCAGCTTATCCTGCCTTGACAGAGTACAAAATAGACTTTGTAGCTTAGTGGGGGATGCCCCTTTCTCTTCCTTGCAACCTCCTTCCCACAGAAGGGACGTTGCGAGCCTATCTTTTTTTAATCATTATTTCCATAGCAAGTGTTCGTCTGAGCTCCAATACCTGGTCCCCCCTCGCCAATCTTTCATGAAAAACACCCGTCTGGCTGAAACCACTGTCAATAATTTTCCCCACTCTTTATCTGTGCCTAAATCAAAACGTAAATTCCATGAACAAAGTTTCTTTCTTAGAAGTGCACACCTGTGGAACTCTCTTCTGTTCGCCTGACTACAACTTGGTTGTCTTCAAGTCCAACATAAACAAATTTTTGATGAACCGCCCCCTTAAGTAATCCAATCTACCAAATTTCTATTACTAACGACTAACGACTACTACAATATTATCCCATTGATTACTGTACATTCACTAATCCTTACCCTCGAGTGGTCTCATGGCCTTGATAAGCAGTGACTTCTATGTAAAAAAAAAAAAATGAGTGATTTATAACTGAAAATAAATTAATAAATGTTGAAGATATGAAACATTTATAGATTGTTTTTAGAATTATTTGGGTTTTTCCGGTAAGATTGTATAAAATATAGCAAGATATAATTTTTAAATCGGCAATGGTCTGGTTGGAATGAAAAAAAATATGCTAAAAACATGAAACATTTTGTTTTTTGAATTTTTTGCTTTTTCACAATAAGAATGTATAAAAATATATCAAAATATAATTTTAGTTTGTCAAGGTTTAAGAATAATTTATCTTTTTTTTCCGCACAGAAAGATTGCATACAAATGTATCAAAATATAATTTGAAAGTATAAAATGCATCGAAATTTAATTTCAATTTTTTAATAATATTGGTTTTATTTTATTATTTTATTTTTTTTTCAATGCGTGCTTTTCCATTTTTTGGAAAAAGATTTACACCAACTTTTAGAAAAATACAAGTTATCGACCCCTGTTCTTTGATTGACAGCCGCCCTCTATCAGCCGTCCTTGAAACTAAAATACACACATTCGCCTTATGCTGTTGTCCTACAGAAATGCCGAAAAATTTTTGAAAAGAAAAAATAATTATAATAACTTTGTGCCAGTTGACACGGTTAAGATTCGGATTAAAAATTGTTATAAAAATAAATACAATTTAGGCGCGCAGTATGATTATGATTATGTTGGCGCGTGAAAAATAAAAAATAACTCCCACGCAAATTCCGGCGTGGCCTTATATATTAAATTGACTCAAAACGAGCGGACGTAGTACAGAGCACCCTACGTGATGTTTCTGTCCAATGGGATTTCTCCAAGGACATTTTTCTAAACTTTTCTTCTTAAGCTCGCTGGGAGCCGGTCCAAATAGTATTTAAGCACACACAAACAGCAAATCTCTCTCTCAACTGCATTCTCATTCGGACGTTCGACGCGTGTTACTATCACTCTTCCATTTTCACCGTTCCGCACGCTTCATACAATTTCACAGGCGAACATTACCTATTGCCTCTCTTACCATGTTTTAACATATGAACAGTTCAATAAAAAAAAAGACATTCTCCTTTTTTATACGAACACTTAAAAAGGACTTCTGAACTCATTATAAAGAGAATCATATTTTATTTGTTAATGGTTGATTTCTGTGAATAAACCTCCGTTTGTTTTGCATGTAAGTCTTCTTCTTTTTATTTTTATTTATTTGTGGAGGAAGTTAGTTCCTAAAAAGGTCTGACGACCCCCACAACATTTTAGAGTAGCCTCAAATGATTGTATTTTTTAATGACCATTTTTTTATGGGTCTTTAGCCAATCAAAATAATTTTAAAGGGTCAAAAACGGATCAAAATTGAAAAAAAAAAATCGTTATACATTTTTGTACAATTCATCTTAGCTTATTTTTAATTTTTAATCAGTTCATATGCATGTCATGTTGATAAAGTGGTAACGTCACTGGCTTTGAATGCTGCAGTTTTGGCTTCGATTCTAGCTGATGGCACCCAAATAATTTTTTTTTACTTTTGAAATCACAACTCTATAATAATATATACAAAATCTGGACAAATCAAAATATCATACTTAAGAGTATTTTACGACCTGTCAAAGCCAGGTGCCCCGCCCCGCTAGTATTAAATGAAATAAAACATGATTTTTTTCTTCTAAGAGGAAAGAATAAATAAATAAAAAAAAAAAAATGAGTAATTGTGGCCTGGTAGACCAACACAAAAAGTTGTTTTCTAGGGGTTTTCGGATGTGCTGAAAACGAATGTCATATTAAAATTGTCTGAAAATAAGTATTTTTCCGGATATTAAGCAATGTAATTCTTTATTTTTGTAATTACTCGGAAGTGACTTTTCCAGGACATTTTTGTTAAAGCTTTGTTGCATTTAACAAAGTAGTTGAAAAACAAATAATTTCTTTTTACAATTAATCCAAAGTGATTTTTTCTAGGGCATTCATCGTCAAGCCCAAATATCAGCTTCTTTTTTATTGTTAATGTTTTTTTGTTAATGTTTTTTTTGTTAATGTTTTTTTTTGTTAATGTTTTATTGTTAATGTTTTTTGTTAATGTTTTTTTGTTAAATGTTTTTTTGTTAATGTTTTTTATTAATGTTTTTTGTTAATGTTTTTTGTTAATGTTTTTTGTTAATGTTTTTTTGTTAATGTTTTTTGTTAAATGTTTTTTTGTTAATGTTTTTTGTTAATATTTTTTTGTTAATGTTTTTTTGTTAAATGTTTTTTTGTTAATGTTTTTTTGTTAATGTTTTTTTGTTAATGTTTTTTTGTTAAATGTTTTTTTTTGTTAATGTTTTTTGTTAATGTTTTTTTGTTAAATGTTTTGCATTGTTTTTAGCGTTCCAAATTCTCATATGAAAAGATGATTGGATCTCTTAGTTTTTTAGGGTGACACTTTTATCGTTCACCTTGTAGATAACATTGCTTTTAGTTGAAATTGACACAAAAAGTTAGTAGATACCATTTTTTTAGTTGATTTTTTTGTTTTCCGAATTTCGCTATTATAATGCAGTTGCACCCAAAATCAGAATAAATCATCATCCTGCGCTGAATCATGAACTGTTTATTTTATTTTTAATTGGGAGGTCACCACTTATCAAGGCGTGGAGGTCACTCGAGGATAAGGGTTTAGCATTGGGTAGATGATGAGACAACATGATCAGTTATGGTGGAACTCCAGCAGGGCATCCATTATTTTAGAGAACGCCCCAATAGGAATTTATTCACATTAGATTCAAATATGACCATGTTATAGTCAGTTGGGAAGCAGGCACAGAGTATCGTGTTCAACAAACTCTGCCCTTGGAATTCTCGTCTAGTTTAAAAAAAATTTTTTTATTACATTTTCACCCCAAACAAGGCACATTGCCACTTTGATGTAGGGGGCTACTATCAGGGATATAAACTACAGGGGTACTATGTAGGGAGTTTGGCAGCAAGATGTCGGTTCATGTTACATTTGAACTTCTGCATGTCAGTACAGTTGGAGAAACAGGGACCTGGAAGGGAATTCCAAAGTCTAGCGGTTCTGGAGAAGAAACTACTGGAGTAGAAAGATCTTTTACATCTAGGGATGTCTACTGTGAAGGGGTGGGATTTTTCTGCTTGTCTTGGCATTTATAGAGTTTGAGGAAAGTTGTTGGTAGTTTGCAATAAATATTACCTTTATATTTTGTTGTACACATAAGTTTTTTTTGCATTTCATTGCCGTCAAGTTCAGCCTAAGTCTCTTTCATTTTTTGTATTTTTTTCTTGTTAGCACGGATCATTGTATCCTGGATTACTGGCCACCATCCATCCAGCACAATATTATACTATATCATGGAGAGTAGTACCTTGTGTAATGTTGTGACCCTTTCGCTGTGATCATAGCATAGTATCTGTGTTAACTGTGGCAAGCAGGGCCAAAGGTCAAAACATTATTATTATTATTAATTGATTCGAGCGACGGCGGGTCGCTGGATCAATTATTATGATTAGAAAAATAAACAATTAGATTGGGAAAAGGTGATTGACAGCTGAAATAATAATATCGCTACAAAAGGAATGTGAAAATAGAAAATAGATGTAAACATGATTTTTGGTTTGCATAAACAAATAACTAGATTGGGGTTACATCTGCTGTTGGTCTGATACACGTAATGAGATCTAGATTTGGGAAGATTCGAGTCAGTCCTCAGTTGGACATCAGAGAGAATGGACGACTCAAGAGGAGAGCTGGTCTCTCCATAATGCAGGAAGTGGCGTTTCTTCAGGCAGCCAAGCTGTAAAGACGCTGTAATCTTTGAAGATGTCAGCTGAAATCCTGAAAATAAATGTTCGTAAATAATTCAGGTATATGTTGTGTTATTTAGATCTGTTAAAAAGAACTATTTATCTACAACTGTTTCGATACGTCCACGTCAATCGTTTCATGTTAGAACTGTTGCATAAATGTTAAAATATACACACTGGACGATCAACTAACTGATACAACGTATATACATACACGCATTTACACGTACACGAATATACAGAAAAAATATAAAACTCAACTATTCAACATGAACGTCATTATGGAACATATTCGTGCACACAATGTAACCCTAACCCATTTTGGTGCTGTATATAACATGTGGATTTACTCCATAACTCTTGCTTTCCTTATTTTATCCTTTAGTCCTCACATTTTATGAGCAATGTTTTCTGACAAAGGGGAGAGAATTGCTGTTGGAATCTATCCATCTAATATTTATCATTGGCTAGTTTTTTTAACCTTGAAGCAGTATTTATTTTTATTTATTTATTTATTTTGCACTTTACATCAAATGGCTTCATGCTTGTCTGGAGCAATTTCTATTTAAAAAAAAAAAATTGAAAGGCCATATTAATTTTTTAAAAAGTTATATAACAAGTTAAAATTCTTATTTGCATACTCAAAGAGCTTCGCCACACACTTGAAAACAAAATTACACTTATCACAGTCTTGGGTCACTCTTTCAGCTGTCAGGAACGGCATGCTAGTCTCAACCCTTATCCAGTCAGTCCACCTCTGGAACCACGATGGAGTCAAGAAAAATAAAATCTTTTTCTTTCAGTAGTTTTATTATCTGAAAGTACTTCCCTCAAGTTCCTAGCAAACTACTTAAATTAGAATAAATTCATTGAGTTAATTGTTCAAGGCTGCTGCAGGGAAGGACAGCTTGCTCTACCATGAAAGAAAGTTACTCACTCTTCAGAGTATCCTGTATCTCTATGAAGCCACTCTTCATCCACGCATCGAACATTGTCACATCTGGGCTGGTGCATCTGCCACTGGTTTTTTGCTCGTAGATAGAATTCAGAAAAGAGTCGCCAACCTAATAAGTCCCGCACTGTCAGCCAAGCTCCAACATCTGTCCCATCATTGAAACATGGCATTCCTATACCTGTTTGCAAGTATTTTAATGAAAAGTGCTCAGATAAACTGAAAGCACTAATGCCCCCTCGACGTAAATACTCCCAACAAATCAAGCAAGCAGCACAATCCCACCCCTACACTGTAGACATCCCTAGATGCTATGAACTCTTCTACTCACATAGCTTGTTGCCTAAAACTGCTAGACTTTGGAATTCCCTCCCAGACCCCTGCTTGCCTAATTGTACTGACATGCAGAAGTTCAAGTGTAATGTGAACAGACATCTTGCTTCCCAACTCCCTATATAATATCCCAGCAAATCTGGTCTCTATTAGTAGCTCCTTACGACTTAGTGACACTGTGCATTGTTTGGGGTAAATAAACAGTAAAAAAAAAAATCAGAACCAGAAAAGGAAAAAATTTTGCATTTGCCTGGGTTCACTTTCATCACTTATTTCTCATAAAAGGCTTAGAAATAGAAAGCTTCAACAAGGAGAGCAGCAATGGGCGTGGCGTCATCAACATAATGAATATTAGCAGAGAACTCATTCCTAAACGCCAGCATTGATTGCAGACTCAAGTTACTGCAAGTGAAGATAATTACTAACATACTGTGTATGCTAAATAGTCTCACTGCCTTCACAAAACATTTTCTTTCTTATTTTTTATGAAAATAGCTTCAAACAAAGCATGAAATCACTTGATGTAAGGAACTAACATTGACAAAAGATGATTATCGCAAAGACAGAGGTTATAGATATGAGGAAAGCAGTTAACAGGAACAGAGTTCCACAAGCTTTCAGTTCTTGGAAAAAAGCTACAGGAATATAAAGTTGTATTACAATAAGATATCAAAAAAGAAAGTTAGTGTAGACCACTAAATCAACAAGTTAGATGAGCTGGAACAAAAGAAGAGCATTTATAGAAAAGACTGAGACTAGCTACATCACGTCTATAAGAGAGGTTGCAAAGAAGAAGAAAAGGTGGGGGCCAAATATGTTTCTGCACTTTATCAATAAACCTCGAATGGGGCAGAGATTAACCAGCCCAAATATGACAACAAAACTAAATGCATGATCTGTAGATTTATAGATTTTATGATAGAGAATAGCCTCATGTATGAGAAAGTGTTTTCAGTGATAGAGAAAGCCAACTTTTACAAGAATAAAAAGATTGATGAATCTATTAGGTTGGTGCAAAAATAATGTCGGTTTTCAACATTCAACTTCCAAAGATCATAACTCCTTTCATAATAAACTTTATTAACCGAAATAAGAACTATTAAAATTGACACATTTTTGCCAATGGGCAATAAGTTTATTTATCCCATTAGCATAGAAATCTGTAGTTCTGGAAGTGATGAAGTCATTGAAGGCTGATTCAGCATCATCTTGGCTTTTGAAGCATTTTTCACACAGGAAGTTGTCAAGATGCTTGAAAAAGTAATAATCAGTGGTCGAGAGGTCTGGTGAATATGGCGGATGAGGCAGAGTCTCACAGCCCAATTAATTCAGCTTTTGCAGAGTCAGTTGAGCAACATGCGGACAAACATTGTTATGGAGGAGAATTGACCAATCTCGGGCACATACGTTGGAGCTTCTGGTGCATTTCATCAATTTGTTGGCAGTACTTCTCTACCATAATCATTTCGCCTGGATTCAAGAAGCTGTCTGGCCACAGACCATCAAACAGTCATCATAACCTTTTTTTGGTGCAATTTCGGCTTCGGGAATTGTTGTGGTCTTGTGGAGCTTTTCTGGCATCCAATCACTGTGCCAAATATTGCTGGTTGTCATAGAGGATCCACTTCTGATCATATGTCACAATCCACTTAAGAAATTGGTCATTTTTGTTGTGCAGAAGGAGCGTAGAAGACACCTGAAAATTAAGATTTTTTTTTATTATCGTTCAATTCATGCAGCACCCATTTATCGAACGTTTATGACTTCCCTCTTTGCTTAAATGGTGAAAGAGTGTTGAGTGGTCGACCTCGAGTTCAACAGCAACTTCTTGTGTGGTTTTGCGAAAATTGACTTCAATTAAGGCTTTCAAATGTTTGTTATCAACCGCAGTCGACCGGCTGCAACCATCTTCGAGGCTCTCATCTTCATTGCAAAATTTCTTGAACCACCATTGTGCCACACATTCGTTAGTGGTTCCTGGGTCAAACGCATCATTGATATCACAAGCTGTCTTCGCAGCTTTCAGCCTAGTTTGAACTGGAGCAAGAAAATCGTACGGATTTGAATTTTTTCCATGCTGTCGAAAAGCCTGTAAAAAAATGAGTGAAGAGATTAAGAACGGTAACGAATAACATGATTCGATAGAGTGAAAAACGTGCTTCAAAATGATATATAAAATGGCTATATATATCAATGAATTAATTCAGAAATCATATATAAAAGTAACATATGTGAGAAAACGATATTTTTTTTGCACTAACCAAATAATACATGTACCCCAAGAAAGATTTGCTGAGAAAGAAATACCAAGAAGTTTCAGAGTCGATCTCTTCTTGAGAACAAAATCATGCATGAGAATTTAGGAAGAAAAGGGACACACCTACAATCGAAAGACAAGCTGAGTCTTAACAGGATTAAATGAAACCAGCCATTTGGTATCACAATCCACAACTAAACCTGTGGCAACTTCGAGATTAGCTGCATAATTATTGATTCATAATAGCATCTCTTTCTCAAGAACTTATCCTGCCTTGACAGAGTTCAAAATAGACTTTGTAGCCTAGTGACCTCTTTTTCACAGAAGAGACGTTGTGAGCATGCCTCTGCGTTATCGTTATTTTCATGGCAAGTATTCCTCTGAGCTCTAATCTATGGTCCCCACTCGCCAAACATTTACGAGAAACACTCATCTAGTTGAAAACACTATCAATAATTTCCGACACTCTTTATTTGTGCCTAAACCTAAACGTAGATTCCATGAACAAAGCTTCTTTCTTAGAACTGCACGTCTGTGGAACTCTCTTCTGCTTGCCTGCTTTTCAGCTCACTACAATATGATCGTGTTCAAGTCCAACATAAACAAGTTCTTCATGAGCCGTTCCCCTTTAAGTAATCCAATTTACAAAATTTACACTTCTAACGATTACTATATTGTCATTTCAACTACTGTACATTCTTTAACCCGTATCCTCGAGTGGCCTCTGGGCCTTGATATGTGGTGATCGTTTGTAAAAAAAGAGAGTGTACAAGGGGTCTCCTTATAGCATTGAGCCCAATTTGGACAAATCTGTCTAATTGGCTTGAAACCTGACCTCGACCCGCAGCTATCATAAACATTAACATTTATTATCTCTGTTGGATAGCAGCCCTGCAAGGTGGTTTGGTCACACAAGAATGAATCAGACTCCATAGCGAATTAATTTTTTACTAGACCTTCGAAGAATTGCTTCCAGATCCTTAAGAATTTAGACAACCGTTAATAGAACACTCCTTGGCACCAACGAAGAAAGGTATCCTCTCTCCTGTCTCTGTTCGCAGGATAGCCGAGCAAGGTTATTCTCCGCTGGAAAACATACAACTTGAAAACAAGCAGCAGCGGCAAAACTTTCTTACTTCATTACTTTAATTCTTTTTTGTCACAGTTTAAACTTTCAGTAACCTACACCCAATGGTGTAGGTCACTCAAATAAATACATATCATTGTTTATATAAGGTCTTTGTTTTCCTTTTATTTGGAGATTCCTTTTGTTCCAAAATATTATTAGAATTTGTCTTGCAGTCTATGTGAAGTGTAATAGTAGTGCTACTACATACAACAACCATAACATGCGACAACAAGCCGTCATTATTAATTTTGAATTTGCACTTAGTTTCTAAGCTCGGCGCTGATTGGTGCAAGCATTCAACTTTCATTCTGGCCTGCCCAATCAGAGTCCGTCTCTCATGCAAGTTGAACACGTAATTGAAGACTATAAAAGGGAAAAGATAATGTTTACTTTTTCTTTCTTGTTCAGGAAACGGTACTGACATCATCATCATCATATTCTTGCGACCTCAGCCGAGATTGAACTCACTACACCCTTCCAGTATTCCCTATCTGTCATAGCACCCAAAAGATCTTTCTTGGAGATGAATGTATCTTGTTGTATCCTATTTGGAAAAGTTAACTTTTTTAAAAGGGGAAGATACTGTTAATTTTTCTTTCTTGTTCAACATCCATGATCAAGTATTTGTATTCAGATCAAGCCCAAACTATTCTCTTGATACTCAACAAAACTCCTGTGAGCTTTGACCAGAATTCAACATGGCCACCGCCGACACATGTGGACTAGATAATGTAACATATATCTACTTACGCTCAACTTTACACATGTGTGTGTAAAAACATTCCTTCGTATAGGAAGTCTTTTTTTCTTCACAAACAAGACTTTTTAACTTTTTATATTCAACCATACTCATGGTCGTCTTTTTAACTTTTTATATTCAACCATACTCATGGTCGTCTTTTTAACTTTTTATATTCGACCATACTCATGATCGTCTTTCTTTACTAATACTCTTCTCTTCCATTTTTCATTTATTACGCCAAAACGAAGGCAAATTGTTTTTAATATTAGAAATAGACTCTGTTTTTCATCTCCAGGACTTATACAGATTAGTTACCCATTAGAAACTCTTCTAAAATTAAACATGGCTTTCAATTCAAATTCTCCTTTTTCTAAATAAGCCCCAATAGACCTGGTTGAAGGTCAGGCAGGACATTGTATACATAAACAGGGTTAGGAAACTCTAACAGATAGACATAATTTGTATTTATTATTTACTAGCGAGTGGTACCCAGCATTGCCTGGGTGTTTGGAGGTGTGTGTGGAAACTTCGGGGGGGGGGGGTTGTAAGTATGAGGATTGAACCCGAACCCTTGAGGCAAAGTTGTAAATTAAAGTGTGAAAAAAAAAACGTGCAACGTTAACCATTGCCCCACTGCGAGATGCTAATAGAAACACGTTTGAATTTATTTAATTACTTAAATTAGCAGGTGCACGTTTTAATGACTTAATGAGGTCAACTTTTGACTGTGGTGTAGCATTTCATTTAGTGCGGGAATGTTTCCCCCCCCCCCCCAGACATTAGGGGTAGGGGGAAACATTATAGGAAAAGGCCTAACCTACATGCGTCGAGCGAAACTGTTGAATATTTATCTTCCCTAAGTCGAGCAAATTAAACAGACAGGCGAGCTCCGTTGTTAACTGTGAGATATTACGATTTACATGTGATATAAAAAGTTTTAAAAAGTTGTGAACCGACTGACCGCTTCTCTGAAAAAAGCCTATCTTGGACATACACAAAAAGCGAACATACATTTTCGCTTTTATATATATAGATATTTTCAAAATAATGGGTTCTAAATTCAATATTATTTTTAATGACAAAAATAAAAAAGCAACAAAGAGTCATTACTAGGGCTATGACAACAGCATATTCTTATCATTGTTTTGACTCTCGAGTATATATCCGATACAGTTAGACACAGTTAATCAACCGAAAACAACATTACTCTATATAAAAGCATATAAGATATCAACGGATACATACTCGAGAGTAAAAAACAATGAAAAGAATACGCTATTGTCATAGCCCTAGTCATTACTGATACATTCTCCCACTAGTGACCTACTTTTGTTATTGTTTCACAGTTTTTTATTCAGCCAAACAAAAGTACCATTTTGCTTGTGTAACAAAAATGGTGCGAAATAAGAAAGACTGCTTTTGATATTATTATTTTTTATGGAAATCACTCCAAACAAAGCAGTAAGCCACTTGATGTAAATAGCTGAAAAAATATTGTCCTTAAAGGGAAAAAAATTGCTAACCTTAATTGTTAGATAGAACAGATTCTGACCCAGAAAATAGCAATTCTTCTCTCTTTGTCAGAAACATCAATCCTGGAATGTGAGGACTAAAAGACAAAATAAGGAAAGCAAGAATTATGCATCTGCTGAATGTGGATTTCTTATCTATCAATCGAATTTGATTTAATATCAGTTTTATAAGCTGGCATGCATTAGATGGCTTTAAGAAATTGACTTCCAAATTAACCTATCTCTGACTAGGTCTTTATTTATCCCTCTTTCTCTTAAGTCCATTTTTATCTCCAGGCCAAGAGTGTAGTAAACGTTATTGGTAGAAATTGGGTAAATTGGGTATAATTTGATTATTTAAAGGGACGTCTTAACAAGAACTTGTTTGCATTGGACTTGAAGACGACTATATTGTAGTCAGCTGGAAAGTAGGCTAGCAGAACAGAGTTCCACAGGCTGGCAGTTATAGGAAAGACACTTTGCGTGTGTGTGTGTGTGTGTGTGTGTGTGTGAGCGAGAGAGAGAGAGAGAGAGAGAGAGAGAGAGAGAGAGAGAGAGAGAGAGAGATTTCTCTATGGACTCCAAAACGGCTAGACCGATTTTTATGAAATTTGTCACTAATGTACTTTATGTGTCTGAGAGTGTTCTTAAATAGATTCAATATTGAAATGCATCCAATAAGTACTGAAAACTGATAATCGAAAAAAAATCTGATTAAAATAAGAACAGTTCGATTTTGATCAAAGTTAACACTTTTAAACAATGTAACATCACAAGTGCATTTGAGCTGTTTTATCACCACACAAGCAGAAAGGCCTGGCATATAAAACCAACAGTAGGTTCTCTGATAAGATAAGGACGCCTTCAAAAAGTATGTTTCTGTTTAAAGCACAGACATTGATAGAGTTCAAAATAGACTTCGTAGCCTTGTAGGAGATGTCCTTTTCTCTTCCCTTCAACCTCTATCTCACAGAAGAGATGTTGCGAGTTTGTCTCTGATGTATCGTTATTTTCATGGAAAGTGTTCGATTTAGCTTCAATCTATGGTTCCCCCCTCACCAAACTTTTACAAGAAACACTCGTCTAGCTGAAAACACTATCAATAATTCTCCCCACTCTTTATCTGTGCCTAAACCTAAATGTAGATTCCATGAACAAAGCTTCTTTTTTAGAACTGCATGCCTGTGGAATTGTCTTCCGTTTTCCTGCTTTCCATGGGACTACAATTTGATTGTCTTCAAGTCCAACATAAACATTTGGTGAATGGATTCTGGACCATGCAGTAGTTTCTGGTAGGGCCTCTCGATGCCATACTAGTGGGTATTTTTACGGCTTTACCTTTTCATGTGCGACAAAAAAAAAAAAATAAAATAAATTTCTTGTCTTTTTCTCTCTTATTTTCCCTCTCTGTCCTGCTCCAACCAAATCTACCGACCTGCTTCACAAATCCCAAAACCTGAACATGACATATCTAAAAAAAAAAACACGATTAAACCTAGAACCTCATCCTCCAACATAGACTCCTACTACCAGGTCTTCTTCTCCAACATCAGGGGTCTACGTTTCAACCTTCCAGAGGCTGAAACACAATTACAGGAGATGAAACCGAACATATTCTTTCTAAGTGAAACTGGCATAGGGCCAACCATTTCCCTAGACGAATTCATAATTAAAGGATACTCTAACTTAACATCTAAATTGGAATGATGGCTTCCCATGTGGTAGGGATATCTCCAGAGAAGACCCTAATTTACCTTATATGTGCTTCCGGGTTGTACTAGCTTACACCACTGCATTTATATTTGCCCTCTATTGCCCCCACAACAATGGGGTTACTATCTTTAAGAGCATATCTGAGAAAATCGACCACATTCTGTCTGCTTATCCTTCAGCTAACATTCACATTTGCAGTGACTTCAATGTCCATAACGTGGAATGGCTGACCCACTTCAATAAAACCGATGATGAGGGGAGGTTCTGTCATGATTTTGCCACTGCCTCTGAACTCACTCAGATTGTTCATGAACCCACCAGTGTGCCCGATACTACCGGTCAGTATGCAAGCCTCCTAGACCTTTTCCTCACAACTTCCCCTGAGCTATGTTCATGCTCCATTCTATCTCCTCTGGGATCCTCCGACCACTCCGTTGTAGCAGTTAAGATAAAAATGAAATGTAATAAGTCTTCAGACGTACCTCTCCACCGTACTGTATATCGATACTCTATGGCTAACTGGGATAGATTCCGTACATTCATATCTGACCTACCTCTGCATTCCATGTTTAAATCACCTCAACAGAAACAACCTTTTTAGTGACATGCAATATAGTTTCCGCTCTTCAAGATCTACAGCAGATGTTCTAATGGTTATATCTCATAGGATTAGTGAATCTCTTGACAAAGGCTTCTTTTCCAGGGCAATTGCTCTTGACATATCAAAGGCCTTCGATAATGTATGGCATAAGGGCCTACTTCACAAGATTTCCAGCTACAGTATCACTGGAAATGTTTTCTCAGTCATTAAATCATTTCTCTCTGATAGGTTCATAAGAGTAGTGGTTGATGGGCAGAAATCAGAGGCCTACAGTATTAATGCTGGAGTCCCTCAGGGGTCCATCCTGGGCCCAACTCTCTTCCTGATCTACATCAATGATCTTCCAAAACACATACTTAAATCATTCGTTGACATCTATGCTGATGACATGACCATCTATGGCAACACATCAAAGGCCGTAAATGACAAAGTTCTCTCTAATTCTCTCTCCTCTGATCTTGAGTGCGTGGTACAGTGGGGGAAGACGTGGCTGGTCACTTTTAATGCATCAAAAACCAAGCTTCTATCTTTACATCATCAATGCTCTGATCCCCATCTGGCATCAATTGAAATCGATGGCTCTTGTCTTGGAGAGACTCCATGTTTTGACAAGCTTCTGGGTTTGACCTTTACTCCTGATCTGAAATGGAACACGTACATCAGGTCTGTTACCAAGGATGCTGGGAAAATGGTGGGATCCTTCTACCGCTCCAGAAGATATCTCACTACTGATGCAATTCTCTATCTATATAAAAGCCAAGTATGTCCAATGATGGAATACTGCTGCCACATCTGGGCAGAAGCTGCTAAAAACAGCCTATCCTGCCTTGACAGAGTACAAAATAGAATTTGTGGTTTAGTGGGGGATGCCCTTTTCTCTTCCCTGCAGCCTCTCTCCCACAGAAGAGACGTTGCGAGCCTGTTTTTGTTTTATCGTTATTTCCATGGCAAGTGCTCGTCTGAGCTCCAATCTCTCGTCCCCCCTCGCCAATCTTTCACGAGAAACACCCGTCTGGCTGAAACTACTGTCTATAATTTTCCCCACTCTTTATCTGTGCCTAAATCCAAACGTAGATTCCATGAGCAGAGCTTCTTTCTCAGAAGTGCATGACTGTCAAACTCTTTTCCATTTGCCTGTTTCCCACCTGACTACAACTTGGATGTCTTCAAATCCAACATAAACAAATTCCTGACAAACCGCCCCCTTAAATAAGACACACTATCAAATCTCCAATACTAATGATTACTACAATACTATCTCATTGATTACTGTACATGCAATAACCCCTTGTTCCTTAAATACAGGGTATGCTGATGAGGTTTTCCAGGGTGTTGGAAAGCACTTCTCCTTAAGGCAACGCTTAAGCAGTTTTGTAAGTATGGGAGCAAGTTCAGGTTGAAGCTTTTTTAACACTATAATTGGGATGCCGTCAGGGCCAGTTGCTTTACTGGAATCAAGGTTCTTGATTAACTTGGCGACCTCACGCACAGATATTTGTATGTTGCATAGCAAGTTGTCTGTATAGGAGGAAATACACGGAGTTGATGGCCATTGTCGCATAGGGTAGAATTAGCTGCAAAGTCCAATGTTAACAAGTTCTTGATAAGCCGTTCCCCTTAAGTTAACAAATTTACTGAATTTCCATTGCAGACAATTACTATACTGTCCAATTGACTACTGTACACTTTTTAACCCTTATCCTCGAGTAGCCCCTGGGCCTTGATAAGTGGTGATGCCTATGTAAAAAAAAAGAAAATTTCTGTCACGCAGGCTAACGTGAAGGTTTTTTTAAGAGTACCATAAACAGTCTGAATGATACTGGCTAGCTGCTGCATCAAGGATTCATTTATTTCAAAGAAAACAAGTGAAGAATGCACAGTGAATGAGGCATAAAAATATACCACTAATATATAAAAATACCACTCACTGGACAAAGCCAGGGAGGGCAGAGCAGTAGCTCTAGATATATCTAAGGCTTTTGACAGGGTATGGCATGAGGGTCTCCTCAGGAAAATTAAATCATACGGTATCACTGGTAGAATACTTAACATAATTAAATCCTTCTTAGATAAGAGAAAAATCCAGGTTTCCCTCAACGGTCGTACATCTAAACAATATGATGTAAATGCGAGAGTGCCCCAAGGGTCTATCCTTGAACCTCTGTTGTTCCTAATATTCATAAATGACCTCCCCGACAAAATTGCCTCTGAGATGGGTATATATGCTGATGACACCACACTCTATAACAGGCATGACAGGAAAACAAATGAACACATATCTAAAGAAATGGCAAAAATACTAGAGGATGACCTCCAATCTGTAGTGGAATGGGGACAAAAATGGATGGTCATGTTTAATGCCACCAAGACTAAACTAGTTTCCTTCAATAATTACAAGAAACCTTCTCTACCACCAATAGCAATGGCCAACGACACGTTATCTGAGAGTAACTCTTTCAAACTCCTTAGCCTAACGTTCACAGGAAACATGAGTTGGAACAATTACATTGAAAGCATTGCCAGGGCCGATGCAAAGAAGGTAGGCTCTCTCTACCGTGCTAGAAAATTACTAACACCCAAAAGTATCCTGTACCTCTATAAGGCCACCAATCGCCCATGTATGGAGTATTGTTGTCATATTTGGGCTGGTGCATCTGCTACTAGTCTCTTGCTCCTAGACAAGGTTCAAAAGAGAGTCGCCAATCTGATAAGCCCTGAACTCTCATCTAAGCTTCAGCCTCTGTCCCATGATGAACTGCAAGCACTTGTGCCCCCATGATGTAAACACCCTTGACAAACCCGACAGGCAGCTAAATCTCACCCCCACACAGTAGAGATCCCTAGATGTAAGAGATCTTTCTACTCCAGTATTTTCTTCCCCAGAACCGCTAGACTCTGAAATTCCATTCCAGGTCCCTGCTTCCCCTACTGATGTGCAGGAGTTCAAGTGTAACGTGAACAGACATCTTGCTGCCCAAATCCCAACATAGTTCCCCAGTAGATGTTACCCCTGATAGTAGCCCCTTACACCAAAGTGGCAATGTGCCTTGTTTGGGATGAAAATGAAAAAAAAAAAAAAAAAATATGACAAAGTTCAGCATTTGGCCCCTCCATTTAGTCCCAAAAGTCCCTGGAGGATGTTAAATTCTGGTAGAAATGAACAAACGGTGCAGTTTTAGGCCTTAACATATGTAAATTTGAGTTCTGCACCATGCAAAAAAAGAAATGACTAAGCCCATCATTTGTCCGCCCCCCCCCCCCCATTTAGCCCCAAAAGTCCCCAAGGCCTTAACATATTTGAATTTGAATTCATCACCATGCAAAACTGCTAAATAGACATACACAGAAAATTTTGAACAAATATGGTAAAATAGTCCCTAAAATGGAGTGTTTTTATTAGCCCTAAAAGAGCCCCTGGGGCACACCCAAGAGTTAACGCAAAGTATTGATAAACAAAATTATATAGAAATAAGTCAGTTACAAATTTTCGAAAGTTTTATAAAAATCCAAGGTATCAACTTTTTTTTAATAAGCACAAAAGTGTCAATTTTAGCCATTTTATAACCTGAAAAGCCTCCATAGGGGACTACCGGAGTTTTCCCAGAAAATCTGTTCTGTTACTTTTTTACTCATATCATGTTTAATGTTTGTGCAAAATTAAAAAAAATTTCAAGACTTATCTAACTTAATCTACTTGATTTGAGCCCAAAAAAATAAATGTTAAGGGGTCATAATAGGGGTCAAAGTTAAAAAAATTGACCGCTTTTCTATTGGGGGGGGGGGGGCTCGACATACACCTCCAAACACCCGGGCAACGCCGGGCTGAAATGCTATCTATAAAAGTAGAAGTGTCTGTGTGTGTGTGTATGTGTGTATGTGTGTGTGTGTGTGTGTGTGTGTGTATATTTCCATACGCAATAACTCTCTCAATTTTTAGTCTACAGACTCGAAATTTGATATACAGGGTACTGAAATTTGGGAAAATCGATGTGATCAGTTTTCGGCCAGAAATTTGGCTTTTAAGGGGTCAAAGTTCAACGATTTGACTTTTGAGAACTCTACCAAACTCCTCCTACAATTTTGGATCTAAACACATGAAATTTTAGATATAGGTTCCTTGGACATGGATCCAACTTAACTTTATTTGAGCCTAAACAATAAATTTTAAGGGGTCATAATAGGGGTCAAAGTTAAAAAAATTACCGTTTGTTTTTTTTGTTTTTTGCTCAACATACACCTCCAAATACCCGGGCAACGCCGGGCACCCATTGCTAGTATATCTATAAAAGTGAACGTGTGTGTGTGTGTGTGTGTGTGTTGTGTACATTTCCCTACGCAATAACTCTCTCAATTTTTAGTCTACAGACTCAAAATTTGATATACAGGGTACTGAAATTTGGGAAAATCTATGTAATCCGTTTTCAGCCAGAAATTTTGCTGTTAAGGGGTCAAAGTTCAACGATTTGACTTTTGAGAACTCTACCAAACTCCTCCGAAATTTTTGTTCTAAACACTTGAAATTTTAGATATAGGTTCCTTAGACATGGATCTAACTTAACTTTATTTGAGCCTAAACAATAAATGTTAAGGGGTCATAATAGGAGTCAAAGTTAAAATAATTGATGTTTTTTTTTGTTTTGTTTTGCTTAGCATACACTTCCAAACATCTGGGCAACACCAGGCACCCATGCTAGTCTATCTATATCTATATATATATATAAAAGTGGACGTATCTGTGTGTGTGTGTGTGTGTGTGTGTGTGTGTGTGTGTCTGTGTGTGTGTACATTTCCCTACGCAATAACTCTCTCAATTTTTAGTCTACAAGCTCAAAATTGGATATACAGGGTACTGAGATTTGGGAAAATCGATGTGATTGGGTTTAGGCCAGAAATTTGGTTGTTAAGGGGTCAAAGTTCAACGATTTGACCTTTCAGAACTCTACCAAACTCCTCTGACAATTTTGGGTCTGAACACTTGACATTTTAGATATAGGTTTCTTGGACATGGATCTAACTTAATAACTTGATTTGAGCCCAAAACAATAAATATATTAGGGGTCATAATAGGGGTCAAAGTTTAAAAAAATTACCAATTTTTTTTTTTTTTTTTGCTCAACATACACCTCCAAACACTCGGGCAACGCCGGGCTGAAATGCTAGTATATCTATAAAATGAAAGTGTCTGTCTGTCTGTGTGTGTGTCTGTGTACATTTTCCTACGCAATAACTCTGTCAATTTTCAGTCTACATACTCGCAATTTGATATACAGGGTACTGAGATTTGGGAAAATCTTTGTAATCCGTTTTTGGTCAAAAATTTTGCTGTTAAGGGGTCAAAGCTCAACGATTTTATCTTTGAGAACTCTATCAAACTCCTCCTACAATTTTGGATACAAACAATTGAAATTTTAGATAGAAGTTCCTTGAAACATTTCTCCTAACAAATACCCCGGATATCTTAGCACTAAGCGAGACTTACCTACATTCCTCCATCCCCTCTAACTACTTTAACATGCCTGGCTATCTCCCACTCTGCCGTAAGGACTCTGACAGACATATGCACGGACTTGGAGTCTACATTCGTAACACCCTCCTCCTGACGAGAGAAACAAACCTAGAAACGGACGATTAAGCCTTTATGTGCTTTAGACTAAACATACAACACAACATTAGCTACTTTTATTTTCTCTACCGCTCTGCCTCGACCCAGGACTGCACCATAATAAACAAAGTCTCTGACAGCATAGACACAGCACTCTCCCTCAACACTAGCGCACAAGTACATGTATTTGGTGACTTTAATGTTCACCACAAAAACTACTCTACTCGCACAGATGCAGCAGGAAGTACAACACATAGTTTTGCTATATCTCACTCCCTATCACAAATGGTTATGTTTCCAACCCGTTTCCCTGACCAGCAAGAACAACACGCATCACTTCTAGATCTGTTTCTGACAACAGTTCCCGAAGATTGTACAACAAATGCTGACAGCCCACTTGGGAACACTGACCATGCAGTGATAATGGTAGAAATCGCCCTAAATTCTAGACCCAAAACTGAAGAGCCAGTGCTCAAAACAACGAGATATTATAAAAATGCTTACTGGGAAGCCATCAGAGATCTTATCAGAGATGCTCCATGGGGAAATATTTTTTCTCTTCCTGCTGAACAGTGCGCAAATGAGACCACTGAATGGTTCAAAACAGCAATGGAAGCACATGTTCCCATGCGGAAATTTTATAGCAAGCCCCACTCTCCCCAATGGTTTACTTCGACTTGAGCAACTGCCATTGCTCAAAGGCAGCATGCATACTGCAGATTTAACCGACATAAGTCCAGTTCAAACAAACAGAAGTATGTAGAAGCTAGAAGTAACGTTAAGAAAGAAATAGCGACAGCTAAGAGAGAATTTACTGAAACCACTAAAAAACGCATCAAAGCACAAAAATTAGGAAATCGTGACTTCTGGAAAATCTACAACAGTGTAGTAAATGATGGGCAATCAACAATTCCCCCACTAACCAACAATCACGAGGTTGTTTGATCAGCAATCGACAAGGCTAATATGCTTGCTATCCGGTTTGCCTCGAACTCCACACTGGAGCCTTCCAACCACCCCCTGCCTGACTTTCCTTTGTGGACAGACACCACACTAGACAATCTAAAAATCACCCATGCTTGGATACACGCTATCATAAAAACCTTGACACTTCAAAAGCATGTGGACCTGATCTCATCTCAGCTGTGCTATTAAAAAAGTGCTCAGCCAAAGTAGCTCCAGTTCTCTCCAAACTCTACAACAAATGCCTTAATGAATCAAGCTTTCTGGGCTGTTGGAAAACTGCTTCTGTGGTACCAGTATTCAAGAATTCTGGCGAAAGAACTGACCCATCAAATTATCGCCCCATTAGCCTCCTCCCACTTTTTGCCAAAATATTTGAGACCTTAATTAACCATGCTCTCGTTCGGCACCTTACAAATGCTAAACTTCTGACTGACAAACAATATGGATTTAGACAAGCCCGTTCCACAGCTGACATCCTCACTGTAATCTCTGAATGTATATACCATTCACTGGACAAAGCGGGGGAGGGCAGAGCGGTAGCTCTAGATATATCTAAGGCTTTTGACAGGGTATGGCACAAGGGTCTCCTCAGGAAAATTAAATCATACGGTATCACTGGTAGAATACTTAACATAATTAAATCCTTCTTAGATAAGAGAAAAATCCAGGTTGTCCTCGATGGTTGTACATCTAAACAGTGTGATATAAATGCGGGAGTGCCTCAGGGGTCTATCCTTGGACCTCTATTGTTCCTAATATTTATTAATGACCTCCCCGACAAAACTGGCTGAGATGGGTATATATATGCTAATGACACCACACTCTATAACAGGCATGACAGGAAAACAAATGAACACATATCTAAAGAAATGGCAAAAACACTAGTGGATGACCTCCAATCTGTAGTGGAATGGGGACATAAATGGATGGTCACATTCAATGCTACCAAGACTAAACTGGTTTCCTTCAATAATTACAAGAAACCTTCTCTGCCACCAATAGCAATGGCCAGTGACTCCCTGTCTGAGAGTACATCTTTCAAACTCCTTGGCCTAACGTTCACAGGAAACCTGAGCTGGAACAATTATATTGAAAACATTGCCAGGGCCACTACGAAAAAGGTAGGCTCTCTCTACCATACTAGAAAACTACTGACACCTGAAAGTATCCTGTATCTCTATAAAGCCCCTATTCGCCCATGTATGGAGTATTGTTGTCACATTTGGGCTGGTGCATCTGCTGCGAGTCTCTTGCTCCTAGACAAGGTTCAAAAGAGAGTCGCAAACCTGATAGGCCCTGAACTGGCATCTAAGTTTCAGCCTCCGTTCCATCGACGAAACATTGTATCCCTCTGCTTGTTCTACAAGTATTTTAATGGTGAATGCTCTAACGAACTGCAGACACTTGTGCCCCCAGGATGTAGACACCCTCGACAAACCTGACGGGCAGCAAAATCCCATCCCCACACAGTAGAGATCCATAGATGTAAAAGATCTTTCTACTCCAGTAGTTTCTTCCCCAGAACCGCTAGACTCTGGAATTCCATTCCAGGTGCCTGCTTCCCTAACTGTACTGACATGCAGAAGTTCAAGTGTAACGTGAACCGACATCTTGCTGCCCAAATCCCAACATAGTGCCCCAGTAGTTGCTGCCCCTGATAGTAGCCCCCTACACCAAAGTGGCAATGTGCCTTGTTTGGGGTGAAAATGTAATAAAAAAAAAAAAATTAAAAAAAAAAGACATGGATCTAACTTAATAACTTGATTTGAGCCTAAAACAATAAATGTTAAGGGGTCATAATAGGGGTCAAAGTTAAAACAAATTTGACCTCTGCGGTCTCTACCAAATTACTCAGACAATTTCTGGTCTAAACATTTGAAATTTTACATAATGTGTATTCAGAGATAGGGCAAGCTTTTTAATCGGTTTGGATTGAAAATTTGAGCTACCAATATGTATGTATGAATGTATGTATGTTTGCATGTCTACCTAAAACTTTCAACAGAGGCGACGGATTTTCACAAGATCAGTATCATTTTGAAGCTCGACCCTTCAGACGACAAATACCGAAAAATTGGCTAAAAGCATTAATTTCTTCATCCTCAACTGGGCACTTTTCAATAGAGAGGGGGTCGCTTTTTTCATCGATATTTTTTAATGTCATCCACTCTTTTCGATTGTCTAGCCTTAATTTAAACCTACGTCACTTCCAATTTGGCGGTGATTGTAACAGCACAGACGTCACATTTTTTTCCCCGTTCTTTTCCTCCTTTGTGGTATGGGTTCGAGCCTGCTTTCCTACTACCCTTTTTTTTTTTTTTTTTGCTCAACACACACCTCCAAACACCCGGGCAACGCTGGGCACCCATGCTAGTAATATTTAATAATAAAAAATAAATAAAAGATATGTCCCATAAAAAATGGCGATTCAATCATATAAAGCTCTTGAAAAAACCGCTAAGCTAGTGGGGCGGGGGAGATAATAGCTTTTTGAAGTTGTTAATATCGCTAAATAAACGCCAATCTTAAGTTTAAAAGAAATAAAACATCGTGCATTAAAGTGGTGATTGATCGTGGCACATTTGTACAGCGTCAGATGGCAGATACTGATGCGATGAGTTCGATCCTAACCTGTACTGACGACGGCTAAAAACTAGAAACATGCATGTCCATAGGTATGCCTTTTATGCATGGAAAATAATATTTAATAATAAAAATAAATAAAAAAATACGCCCCATAAGAAATAATGTCGATTCATTCATATGTATATATGAATAACATACAGAGTTTATAGCTCTTAAAAAAAACTGCTAAAGTAGCAGGGGGGAAAACAAGAAAGTTTTTCGAAGTTGTTAATATTACTAAAAAAACGTTAACAACAAATCTTATATATGTATATATATGTAGTCTGTTTATTATACAAACATTATTGATTACATATGTGCAGACATGTTTCAGTGGAATCCTAATTCAAGGAGACCACCTCATCAGACTAAAAAAAAAAGGAGTAATATTGTCCTCCACTCTTTAATAATCATATGGGTTTCATTTTTGTGAATAGTGGATTTGAAGAGGTACAGGACAATCTCAGGTGTGAATAGTTTTCTAGCACGATAGAGGGAGCCCACATTCCTTGCTGCAACCTTAATGTATTTATCCCAGTTCATATTTCCTGTGAATATTAAGCTGAGGAGTTTGAAGGAAGAATTCTCAGGTAGGGTGTTATTTGTCATGGATATCAGTGGTTGGAGAGGCTTCTTGTAATCTTTAAAAGAGAGCAGCTTAATCTTAGCATTAAATGTTACCATCCATTCACAGCCCTATTCTTTTTTGTTTTTTATTACATTTTCACCCCAAACAAGGCACATTGCCACTTTGATGTAGGGGGCTACTATCAGGGATCTAAGTTTCAGGGGTACTATGTAGGGAGTTTAGCAGCAAGATCTGTTCACATTACACATGAATTTCTGCATGTCAGTACAGTTGGGGATGCAGGAAACCGGAAAAGAATTCCAAAGTCTTTCAGTTTTGGGGAAGAAGCTATTAGAGTAAAAGGTTTTCTTACATCTGAGGATCTCAGCTGTGTAGGGGTGGGATTTCGGTGCTTGTCGGGTTTGTCAGGGGTATTTTCGTTGAGGGGGTATAAGGGGTTGTAGTTCGTCAGAGCATCCACCATTAAAATACTTGTAAAACATGCAGTGAGATGCAACATTTCGTCGGTGGGACAGGAGCTGAAGTTTACATGACAGTTCGGGACCTATTAGGTTGGCGACTCTTTTTGATCCTGTCCAGGAGCGAGAGACTAGTAGCAGATACACCAGCCCAAATGTGACGGCAGTACTCCATACATGAGCAAATGGTGGCTTTGTAGAGGTACAGGATACTTTCAGGCGTAAGTAACTTTCTAGCACGATAGAGAGAGCCCGCCTTCTTTGCAGCAGCCTTAGCAATGATCTCAATGTATCTATTCCAACTCATGTTTCCTGTGAACGTTAAGCCAAGGAGCTTGAACGAAGTGCTCTCAGGTAAAGTATCTCTCGCCATAGCTATTGGTGGTTGGTAAGGTTTAATGTAATTATTAAAGGAAACAAGCTTTAGAGATCAATTTCTAAGGATTCAGCCATTGACTTAGATTTATGTACATCTGTTCTTCCCTCATTCATGTTATAGGGTAATCATCAGCAAATATACCCATCTCAGATACAATATTATCGGGGAGGTCATTGATGAATATCAGGAATAATAGTGTTCCAAGGATTGACCCCTGAGGCACTCCCGCATTAATGCTATGCTGTTTGGAGGAACATCTGTCAATGACAACCTGGATAGTCCTATTGTTTAAGAAGGATCTAATTATAGTTAGTATTTTTCCAGTTATATCATATGATTTAATTTTCATTAGCAACCTTTTATGCCAGGCTTTGCTAACGGCTTTGGATATATCGAGGGGTACAGCCCTGGCTTCACCTGCCTTATCCAGTGCATGGTATATGTATTCAAAGATTATTGTTGAAATATCTGCAGTAGAACGACATGGCCTAAATCCGTATTGTTTATCAGAAAGAAGATTAGCTTTTGCAGGGTGCTGGCCTAGTGCTTGGTTGATTAGCATTTCAAAGATTTTAGTGAAGAAGAGGAAAAGACTGATAGGGTGATAATTGAGAGGGTTGGTTCTTTTACCAGAATTCTTGTACACTGGTACTATAAAGGCCATCTTTCAGCTATTAGGGAGGCAAGATTCAGCAAGACTTTTGTTGTAGAGTTTGGAAAGTACGGGGGCTAGTTCAGCTTAGCATTTCTTAATTAGTATAGCAGGGATGAGATCAGACTCACATGCCTTGAAGGTGTCTTAAGTCTGTATATGATGTGTGACCTCATGTTTGACAGTATCGTCCATGTAGACAGGTTAAGTAACGTTTGAAAAACAGCAAAGCATTTTAGTGTATTCGTCTTCCATGTTTTTTAATATGACTGGGCTTATTTTTGCCGATTTGCTGATTCTGCCTTGCACTGATAATCTGATATTGTTATGCAATATTCTTTTACATTTGCCAAAACAGTGGAGGAAATCTGCCTCAAGTATCGGAAAAGGGAACTTCATTACCAAGAAAATCTACTGAAATGTATGTTTTAAACCTAAGTTCAATGTCATTGATTTGTGACCATAGGTCAAAATGGGGTGGTGGTTCATGACTTTTAAAAGAAACAGTGTTTACGTTGATTGTTCCTTTATCAACTTGTTTGGGATACCATTCACTTCTGTTCCTGTATCAACGAGGAAATGTATGCCTGAATTCCTTTCAGTGCCGCAGAAAGTGTGACGCGTATGATGGCAGCCAGGGTGTCAGTCACATTTACCAACTGGCCATATTGTTTCCCGACGATCTAAATATTTGTGGCTTTTTCTCCAAGACTTGATGAAAATAGCATGATCATATATCATCGCTGTTGATGGGGGTACTGACTCTCAGTGCATTATCCACAATGGTCAACCTGTTGCAGACAGTATGCTGCTTCATGGTTAGATTCCACATCTGGTTGGTTAACTCCTGTATGTTTAGCTTGGTTTGTAAGCATCTCCTTGGTGCCCATGGTGTCTTCGTCGGCTTCAGGTGCAGTGTTAGAGATGGTCGAGGCTGCAGTTTGGTTGAATGGGGAAAGTGTAAGCCATTTTGAGTTTCAGAACAGTTTCAGATGGTTTGCTGTTACACACAAGTCCTGGGAGGTGACTTGTTTGTAGTAGACAGTTCCACAGAACAAAATATTCTTACCGTGTCGAAACCCGGGAAAGAACATGTGAAATTGCTCCAGAAAAGGTTTAATATTTATGAAGCAATTCCGGTTTCTGATTGGTTTGTAGCAGAACGTGAATTAATTTGATTCGTCAGTTCTTAGCAGCATCGTTTATAAATAGAATCGTCCGACTGTGTGGGATCATACCCCATTAACATGTCCAAAGTATTGCAACAGACATGGCAGTCGAAACTTACTACAATAGCAGGCAAGGGCAAAATCTTGTGGCTCGAGATTTAAATCAACCGTCTCCCTGGCTTGTCCAATCACAAGCCAGCTCTCAATCACATGACCAAGTACATAAAAGGTGAAATCAGCAACTCTTACTCTCTTTCTCCCTGGCTTTCGCTGGCAGCAAACACTGCTTGAGGGTTTTAGCCCCAGGCTAACGTGAGTACCACAAGCCAACATGGCTATCGTCAAAACTTGCTTCCACATGCATTTCACACAAATACTCTTTCCTACCTCCAGACACTAACCTTTTGCCCCGTCTTTACTATCAGACGCATGCTCCTACAACATGTATACACCGAACACTTTTCTCTCTCTTTCTATAGGCTTATCTGATATCTAATCTACGTCGTAGGACTCTTTAACCCTTTATCCACAACACATGGTACACGCACAAACTTTCTTTACAAGCTACAGGACTACTCACGTCGATACGTAGAATAGACGCACACTAAATACCTTTCTCTTTCTTTCTCTGTTAACCGGCTTAGCTTATCTATATCGCAGAACTATCTAATTCTTTATCCTGACTACTACTGACTACAACACATGTAAACTGACCTATTCTCTCCGTCAACAAATTCAGTATAATATTTATACTATTCTTACACACACTTCCAGCTACAAACCCGTTTCTCTATTGTACTAACGCTACTGACGAAGATGACAAATAAAGTTGTTTTTAAATGTTAAAACGAAACTCTCTTTTCTTGTCTTCATATTTAACTAAAACCTCCATAATTTTGTCGGTAACGTCAGCCAAGCCTTCGACTTCGGTGTCGTCTCTCGAGTGCACGTAAGTATCATTTGGATTCCGGATGGCAGTCTATTGATGAATAGCTATTTCAAAATGCCCAGTTGAAGTGAGTTCTCGCCTAGTGATTGCTTCATCCTTCTCAAGAGTTGAGAAGGCTTCCTGTCACCCAGTTATTCCTCCATGAGGACCTGGTGGAGGCGTTTTGTTGTGTATTCAATGTTCGTTTAATGAATTCTGACTTAAAGGTGTCATATGTAACCGATCTATTCTGGACCATGATTAAATCACACATTTAGGTCAGTACTTCATGTGATAGCGACGCCACAATGTGGTTGAGATTGGTGAGCTTCCTATGGATCCTTTGCGTATAAAATTGTGCCTCCACATGTGCGAATCAAAGCATGGGGTCATCCACCTAAAAAGGTGGGACTTTAACCGACGCCAGCGTAGTCGAATTCGATGATATGGTGTCGTTTTCCATTTTTGGTGCACGAGTGTTCTCATCTGCTGCTTGTCCAGTAATTACTTAATCACGGTTCATATACTCCAGGAGTTATGATTTACTGAATTTTACCACCATTATTTATTCAGTGACGCTTATTCAAAATGAGCAACCCTTGTCGTGTCCAAGTAGTCATCAGTTTCCGGATTTCCGTGCGGATTTGAAAAGAATGGCATGCAGGCTGGAAAGGTGCAATCGTATTTTATCAGAATGTCCATCAGATTCCAAACTCACGAAAGGGTTACCACTATTGTGCTACGAGGGGTAGATACTAACTTGTAAGAGTGTGAATCGGCGTCCACCAATTCATAATCAGGATCTATCAATTTTTAAGACTGAGTTTGCAGATGCAGGAATCTCTAGAAGTCGAAAATAGTAGAGTATCTGTGGGACCATTAAAGGTAAATTTAATGAGATCTCTGATTAACAGAAGATTTTCACCAAATCACATCCTCACATACATAAAATAAAAATATGAATAACTCTGGAAAATAATGACATTTCACAAAGAACTCGAGATCGCTGTATTAATATGAAATAACAACATTTATTTACGTGTTAGAGAAATATTAATTCAAATCGTTACAACGTTAGTGTTTTCTTGTAACGAGTGTTCATTAAGAAAGCTTAGCTAAATGTGTTTCTTGTGAAAATGGAATGAAGTTTAAGATTACTGATTTTATAGACAGAGTGTAACATGTGGTTTGGACATGGTTATTTTCTGAGGGGGAAAAACAGTCATTGAACCATCTAAGTGTAATGCATGTGTGTGTGTGTGTGTGTGTGAGTGTGAGTGTGAGTGTTCATTAAACCATCTAAGTGTAATGCATGTGTGTGCATGTGTGTATGTGTGTGTGTGTTCGTGTTCATTACATAAGTATAGTTCAATAAAATATTGTTAAAAAAAGATTGAAATTTTCATTCGATGTGGTAATTTTCCATGATGAGAAATTAAGGTTCATTTGTTTTGCACATAAAATTAAGACAGGGAATTTTAACGCTTTCCAAGGGCAGCATTATTTTTAGATCTAGTCTCGCTCGGGGGAGACAAGAGAAGAAACTGGAACAAAACTAAACTGATTTGATTTTCGCAGGCAAATCCTTATATATGAGTGTTCTCGGACATTCTAGCCTATTTGCTGTATCACTGCACGTGGAACGCAACATAGTTCCTTTATTCCATGTGTGAGATGGGCAAATTGCAACGTTATGTGCTTGTGTGTTCCCATATATGTGGGCGTTGACACAGTGATTGCTATGAAATATTCCGGACGAAGATTTGTTCTGGTTGAATAGGCGGTTGCTACAAGACAAAAAAAAACTAAAAAATGTGGTTAATAAACAAATATATAACAAATAAATGTTACCGATGACAAGATAAGTTACTCTTCTACTTACCTTGATAATTTTTTTTTGTTTTTTTTAACTTATTTTAAAACGTTTATTAAATTTAAAATGCAAGTAGTGCAAACGCTTACATTAAACAAAAAAACAGATGGTGAAGATGAGGCTATCATCTTTGGATTCTAGATAATCGTTCAAAACTCTAAAATAAAACAAAATACTGTGCTTATTGAAATTGGCAATTATAGCGGCAATTAAAAGTAAAGAAAATACAGAAAGTCTGTATGATGTACATTACAGAACGAAAATGTCATATTCCAAAAATGATGTAAATCGATCTAATAGTATTTTTTAAACTAAGAAAATCAAAGTTTATGATTTTTAGCGATTTTACCACTAATTTGTATTGACTGCAAAACTGATTTTTCTTTGACACTTTGAATTGAGTTGTGTCCCCTTATTTATTTCATCGGATTGCAGCATGCCTGACAAAAACACTACGACTCGCTTAGTGATTAATTTTTTTGGTAAATTTTCAGATTAGGTCCACCTCCACAATTTTCTTTTAAATGACGACTTTCAAAGTTTTCGACTATGCTGAATACGAAAATCACATTCAGATTTTGCAGAAATAAGTACTTATCGAGATATAAAAGGTTGTATTACGCATTGTATTCTTTGGCGGCCATCTTTTTTACGCGCGTGCGCCATAAACAAATCTACTCATTTATGGCTGACACTGCACGCGCGTAAAAAGATGGCCGCCAACTAATAAAATTCATAATACAACTTTTTATATCTCGATAACTAATTATTTCTGGAAAATTTCAGTGCAATTTTCGTATTCAGCATAGTCGAAAACATACAAACGGTGTCATTTAAAAGAAAATTGTGGAGGTGGACCTAATCTAAAAAATAACTTTTTTTTTTTTTTTAAATAAAAAAAAGAAAACTACTTGATTAAATTTTCTTTGGAATACAGCAGACTTTTCCGTTTTTATTTTTTTCGATACTTGTACAGTTTAATCAAGACATTAAAAAAATGAAAATATCTAAAAAAAAAAAAAGGTTATATTGTACGTATACGTTTTGGACTGAAGATCTCAGAAAAAAAAAGTTCACTTAATTTGATCGAGTAATTTCTTTTTTACAGCGGAAAAACACGTTTTTATGACATCACGTTGAAGGTAGACATCTTTGAATTTTTAAATTTTTGTTTGGATTTTTAGAACGCGCAACGGGGAGATAACTCAATCTAAAGCGCCGACACTCCCTCCTCATCTTTAATACTAGGGTTTCTTCCTAAAAATCGAACCTTTTCCTCGATATCATAACAAATTGTTTTTTCGCTGTACCCCCTCTCCCCCCCAAAAAAAACTACTTGATGAAATTAAGTGAAGTTTTTTTTTGAGAACTTCAACTTCATTCCATAACTGATACGTACAATATAAACTTTTTTTCGATATTTTCATTTTTTAATGTCTTGATTAAAATGCACAAGTACCTTTTTTTCTTAATCGTCGCCATAAGTGCCAATTTGAATAAGCACCCAAATTACTGATAGAAATCCACTAAACACATATCACTTATTTGATGGATTCATACTAGTATGTTTATTTATTTTCGTGTTTTGAACGATTGCCGAAACTCCAGAGATGGCAGCCTCGTGTCCGCCGTGTAAGCGTTCGGTTCGGCGGGCACTGCTTGCGTTTCAAACTTAATAAACGCCATAAAATAAGTTAAAATACGAAAAAGTTATCCAAGTGCAGGTAGGTAGAAGAGTAACTTATCTTGCCTTTGGTAACATTTATTATATATTTGTTTCTTGACAACTTTTTTCGATTTGTTGTGTAGTAGCTGACTACAAAGCCCAACGTAAACAACTTCTGGATGAACCGTTCCCCTAAGTAATCCAACTTACAAAATTTCCACTACTTATGTTTACTACGCTATAATCACATTGACTAATGTATAGCCATTAACCCTTATCCTCGAGTGGCCTCCTGGCCTTGATAAGTGGTGATTCCTGTAAAAAAAAAAAAAAAAAAATTCTTGTTTACACGTGTGTGTGAAACTTTACCTCGAAGCGGAGAGTCTGCTGATGAACCTATTTGTGGGGGGTTGTTTTGTGTATGTGTGTTCGCCGGAAGTCATATTATTCAAATATGGAGAACTCTGTAAGTGTGTCCATGTTTAGATAAATCGTTTTTAAAGTTAATATCACCGATAAATATTTGAATTTAGAGACGATCCTACTTAGATCTGTTGTTTTCTAGATGCCATGCTTCATACTCGATACAATTCGAGTGCATTTATATCTTTAATCACTCCAGGTAAGTGTCCGCGTTTCTTTCGCTTGGCGGATGCGATGTATGGGTGCTCACTCGTTCATGGCATCCCGCGCGTATTCTTCATTCTCTCAAACAAACAAACAATAAAAAATGCTTTCTTTCTCATATATATATTTTTGCTCGCATTTCATTGTAGAGGTGAAAAATGAAGAATTTGTAAACATTTTCAGGTATTTTTTAAACACGGTTGTAATTTTTTAACCAGTTTTTAATCCCAGATTCTCGCATTTATTTATAGTAGTAAAATAAAAAATTAAAGCCAATCTCATTTTTTAAAAAATCAATTCAAATTCTATTTATGCGCACCTCACCTGACTATTTAAAATATTTAAAAAAAAAAACAAAAAACAAAAACAGTTACACTTATTATATATCGGGGGGGGGGGGTGTTTATAAGTTTTCATTTGTCTTTTTTAAAGCAATTTATTTAGATTTCATGAGAACTTCCCATTTCCCGCCAGATTTTCCCAAAACTTCATGAGAAATAAACTCGAAGGATTTTTAAATAATAATAATAAAAAATAATCAAATTTTTAATATTCCACAACAACTCTCGGGTTTGTATTACAATCCACAGACGTACGAAAAAGTAGTCAAATTTAAAAAAAAAATATAACAAATAAATATTATCAAAGGCAAAATAAGTTACTCTTTTAACTACCAGGAAAGTTTTCAGTGATTTTTATTCACTTTAAAACGTTTAAACCGATTCGAAAATCATACGGTGTTTATTGGCGAAAAGAATATATGTCACGATAACATATATTGGATGGGTTTCTAACAGTATTTTGTATAATTTTTTAGTTTTAACTCATTTTCCCAAACTTCACGTATTTAACAGTTTCCATTTGTCTTTTTTAAAAATATACCAATGAACACTTGATTATTTTCGAACCGATTAAACGTTTTAAAGTGAGTAAAACCACTAAAAACATTTCCAGATAGGTAATTTATCTTGCCTTTGATGGCATTTGTTAACTATTTACAATCCCCCCCCACAGGACAGAGTTAGACACCAGGGTCGTTTTTTAATGTGGAGAAAAGGAACAAAATAAAAATTGTCTCAGTCGTGAAGGATTTCTCCTCCACTGACAGAGAACAAGAAATTGAAGTGTAGATCTGAAGAACAGATACTACACTTTAATCTTGACCCGAAGGCCAATTTGTTATATATTAATTTTTGACCACTTTTTCGTCCGTCTATGGATTGTAATACAAACCTCAACATTGATATTTGTTTTCTGACAACTTTATCGTACCTCTATGTATTGTACCTATTTACCATGCCTCCCCACGGGACAGAGTTAGACACCAGGGTCGTTTTTTAACGTGGAGAAAAGGTACAAAAATAAAAATCGTCTCAGTCGTGAAGGATTTCTCCTCCACTGAAAGAGAACGAGAAATGGAAGTGCCGCAACCGCATCTGAAGAACAGATACTACACTTATTGTAATACAAACCAATATGATCTATTTAATTTTTGGTGAATCAGAAGCATAGGCGACCCTAAATACGACCATACCGGTGTCAGGTGAAAAACTAGTCTCGATGTGAAAATGTTCCGATTACTAAACCGAACTTTTTGTTTTAATTTAAAAAATAAATCTGTAAAATGTATACAAAAAATAATTAAAAAAAAAAAAAAAAAAAAAAAAACGTTCAAAAGTGTCCCATATTTTCTTTCGTGTCAGTTTGCTTATTTATTTTAAACTAAAACAAGTCCGGTTTGGTAATCGGAACATTTTTACATCGAGACTAGATTTTTACCTGATATCGGCGGTACGCGGTTGCACTTATGGTGGTCGCCTATGCTTCTGAATCGCCTATTATTACATAAAAGATTCATGATTTTACGATTCATTGGCACGCCATTATTTTTGGGAAGAAATGTAACAAAACACTATCTCCCTTGTTTATTATTTAGGCTTAACTTGCAATTATTTCGAAAAACATTTTCATTAAAAATTAATTTTCTACTTAATCATTTTTAGTAATTTTGGGATATATTACTAATTTCGACATGACAATTAAGAACTAGATACCATTGGTTTCAATTCAAATTTAGTATTCCAATTACCGTTCTAATACCGAAGAAGCAATTTTCAAAAAAAAATTAATTCCACCTAATTAAAAAACAAACAAACTCTGATGATTAAGTGGTTTTAGTTTTCTAAAGAATACCATTTTTAAACGATTTAAAGCGACTCGATAAAATTACAAGGCTATTACCGCAAATTTGAATTATTGTGGACTTATTTTGTTTTGTTGCTTTGTTTTTGTTTTCAATATGGCGCCGCGAGACAGTCCCATTTTGCTTGCTCATAAAATTTGATTTTCTTATTTATAAATAAAACTACTAATTTACGTGCTTTTTGGACTATGACATCGTTACGTTTCGGGTACGTTTACAACGAAGAAACACCCCAACCTTCCCGTGTTAAAAACGGCTTTCGGAATAGACACCCCTAACCTTTTCAGCATACCAGAAAGTCTATAAAACTAGATATGTCGAATGTGAACGTCGGACGTAATGTAAAAATGTACCGAATTTAAAACGGAACGAAATTTAAGTTTCCGTTCAATTTTTACAACAACCGTAAAACAACGCATACTCCGCAAGTTTTACCAAAACGTGACACAGGAATCCGGTCTATTATAAAAATGCATCTGTTTCTTGTATGTCTCAGGAGGTCGTCATCCCAGGCATTACGTACTTCTTTTGCTCAATGAATTGGTTTATTGCGGAGCGCCCCCTAGCGGGAAATGTCGATAGATTCGATCGATCGCGGGTTATTTTGTATCCATCTACTGTAGTGTCCCCCTATTTTTAGGAAGCTATATTCTTTAGTATTAACGAATCTTATATCCCAGCTTGTCATATAGTTGGTAAATATACATTTTTTGTTGTTGAAAACATTTAAAATTTAGATTCATTTTTATTTTTTACTCGTCCGATAAACAATGGCGGAGTGGCGGACTGAGTTTTTTTTTTTCACTGATTTCAAAACGCGTGTGATTTAAAATTAAATATTGTGCAACCACACACACACAAAAAACTTTTTAAAATAACATCTTTACACTAAAATTAAATCCTTAAGGTTATTTTAGATTAGTTGTGCATACACGGTGTTGCCCGGGAGTTTATTTAAAAAATATCCTTATTTTATTATTATTATTATTATTAAATCGGGTTTGTTTTACTATACACATAGATTCGAAAAAGTTGTCAGAAAAACAAATATATAACAAATAAATGTTATCAAAGGCAAGATAAGTTACTTTTCTACTTAACTGGGTAATTTTTTTTAGTGTTTTTATTTGACATGTTTATTCGGTTTGAAAATCATAGTGTTTATCGATGTATTTGAAAAAGAAAAATGGCGGCGAGATCTCTGTTGAATACGTTAAGTTTAGGAAAATGAGTTAAAACTAAAAAATTATACAAAATACTGTTAGAAACCCACTCAATATGTTACCGTGACATAGGTTGACATATATTGAGTAATTATGGTATCATTAAGATTGTTAAATTATAAAATAAAACAGCTTGTAATATTCTAATCTCTAAAAAAATCATACCACGCGTGACCCATTAGGTCAATATTTGTTATATCTATATTTTTTAAAATGCAAATAGCGCAGAGGGGTCTGAAATTCGAGCCTCGTTTTCAGTTTGTGGACAGTTAAGGTCACGTGGTACTCGATCGACGGTGTCACAGCAGAAAATTAACCCTTTGAATGAACATGGATATGAACAGCATGATGGCCTAATTTTTTTAGGCATTTATTTGTATAGTCACATTAAGTTATTCTTCTAATTAACTTATTTTTGTTTATTTAAGTCGAAACTCCGAAGAATTTCCACCATGTTATTGTCCTAAGTTCACTCGGCACTATTTGTTTCAAACATAAGAAACGTCTTAAAATAAGTAAAAAATAAACAAAACAAAAAAAAAAAAACAGTACATGAGCATACCGAGCTGAAATAATAACGTTTATTATTTAGAAACCTATTCTTAACGTGGTAATGATGTTTATTGTTTTGTAACTGTTCTGTAGCAGGAAAAAATAATTTAAAAAATTATTTAATGACTTAATATGGAGGATCACTTTTAAGTTATATCGTTCTATGAATTTTTGCTGATTGACCAAAATATGGGGTATCAATTTAAAGAACGTTATAATTTAAAAGTGATCCCCAACGTTAAAAAGCCATTAAATAAACCTAAAAAAACATTTTTTTTCTTGCTAATATGAAAGTTAAGTCTGCTATCGACGATAATCTGCAGGAATTAATTTTACGGCAAGGGGGGGGGGCTCGTTCAGGTCCACCCAATTATTTTTATTTATTTAAAAATTTATGACAGATAAGGGGAGATAATCAGTGATTGTTTTGAGTTTCCACGTGCGTTAGGGTTGTCTCCCCATGTCCACAGGTCTTTTTCTTTTTTCCTGCCTCACTCTCATCGAAACAGTAACATTTGATTTTCTTGATTAAACTTTATCAAATTACGTGATTTTTGGAATTTTTTATCTTCGTCCCGTGACTGATACAGACATTTTTGTATTTTATTTAATCTTAAATGTCGCCATTAGTGCCAATCTGAATAAGCTCCACATTGAATTTAATTTGAAAGTACTATTTAAAAAATGGCACGGTAACATATACATAAGCATCCTAAAAACTTACCCAGGTACGCAGTAGAGTAATTTATCTTGCCTTTGGCAGCATTTTTTTTTTCATTTGTGTGTGTGTGAGGTGTAGGGTATACAATAGCACCATGCTGTTCCCTTCTTTGGAGTCCCGAGAATCTCCCAAAAAGTCGTAAATAAATAAAACAAAAAAGCTAAATTAAAATAACAAAGATTGTGTACATAAATATAAACATTTAAATAATTTGTTATTTTTGTGTGCTTCTGTAGATTTAATTTGGCTTTTTTGTTTGTGGAAATTTGACTACAATTATCAATTTGGCCAGATCATTGATCTGCCAGATCATTGATCTGCCAACCCTGAGGACAATACTAATAGTATCTTACCATTCTTTCAGAGAGTGAGAATAGTGCAGAATATGTTCCGTTTTAGTAAGTCGATCTTCCCAAGCATTATCTTCTCCTTCGGGAGGGTAGTGCAATAAGTGTTTGTTTATCATGATACCATCCTACCAGGCATGACCTAAGAATTTTCACAATTGGATGTTTATTAACAAACTCTGGCCAATCCCCAAAATGTATAAACATTTTAGCCCATCCTTTCACTTAGAACTTAGAAATTCACCAAAATTCATGTAAATTAACCAGTTGTATATGAAATTTTCAGTATTAATGATCACAGAATATATTGAACCAATTATTTTATTTTTTAGTAAAAATGTATTATTGGTCAACATCAAGATTCTTTCCAACTCCAATAAAAAAAACTTTACAGTGACGACTTTTATAGGTTTTCGGGGGTGGGGGGGATTAAAAACAGATATAACATTTAAAAGTGGCTCGTGATATGAAGAAATTACTTTTTGAGAAAGTGGAATCACTTTTATATATAAATTTAACGTAAAATGAGCACCCACTTTCTGGTCATTTCGTGATTATTTTTGTTTGTATTTTGGGTTGCCTGAAAACTTTTTTGGTCAATTTTTACTTACTTTCCACCATAACCATCGCCTTTAAATGACGACTTCCAAAGGTTTTCATGTGTGCTGAAAACGAATATCATTTAAATTTGCCGCAAACAAGTAGTTTTCCAGATATTAAGCAATGCCATTCCTTATGTTCTCAATGATAGCCATTTCTGTATGCACAGGCTAATGCACGTTAAAAATATGCGCGTTTACAGAAATGGCAGCCACTGATATCATAAGGAATGACAATATCAGGAAAACTACTTTGTTTGCAGCAAATTCAAAACAAAAAAAAGAAACGAAAAATCACTTCTACTTTTTGAAAAAGTAATTTCTTCATATCATCATGAAAACTATTTCTCTGCATCACTTTTAAATGTTATATTCGGTTTAAGCACCCCCCAAAACTTGCAAAAGTTGTTTTGGAGTTAGAAAGAATCTTTTCTTTCTTTTTTTCTTTTTTTTTTTTATAAGAAAGAAGTAGTGACAGCTAAGAGAGAATCGACCAAAACCACCAGAAAACGGATTGAAGCACAGAAATTAGGAACTCGTGATTTCTGGAAAATCTACAACAGTGTAGTAAATAATGCAATTCCTACACTATCCAACAATCATGAAGTTGTTTGCACGGCAACCGAAAAAGTTAACATGCTTGCCCATCAGTTTGACTCAAACTCTACTTTGGACCCATTAAACCACTCCCTCCCTGATTTCCCTTTACAGACAGAAACCACACTAGATAATCAGAAACTCATTCCTTCTCAAGTATATAATATCATAAAAAACGTAGACACCTGAAAAGCATGTGGCCCTGATCTCATCCTGGCTGTACTATTAAAAACATGCTTCGCTGAGATTGCTCCAGTTCTCTCCAAACTCTTCAGCAAATGCCTTTACAAATCTTGCTTTCCTGACTGCTGCTTCTATGGTACCAGTTTACAAGTATTCTGGTGAAAGAACTGACAAATTATCGCCCCATTAGTCTCCTCCCTCTTTCCGCCAAAATATTTGACTCCTTAATTAATCAAGCTCTAGTTCACCACCTTACAGTTGCTAAACTTCTGTCCGACCAACAATATGGATTTAGGCAAGCCTGCAGATATCCTAACTGTAATCTATGAACATATATACCATGCACTGGCTAAAGCATGGGAGGAGAGTAGCCTTAGATATATCATGGGTATGGCATGATGGTCTTCTTATGAAGATCCTATGGTATTACTGGATGAATACTTAACATAATTTAATCCTTCTTAAATAAGAGAAGAATCCAGGTTGTCTTCGATGGTCATACGTCTAAACACTATGATATAAATATGAGTACCTGAGAGGTCGATCCTTCGTCCTTTATTATTTCTAATATTCATAAATGACCTCCATGATAAAATTGTCTCTGAGATGGGTATATATGCTGATGACACCATGTTCTATAACAGGCATGAGGCGAAAACGAATGAACATCTAACCAAGGTAATGGCGGAAACACTAGAGGAAGACCTCCAGTCTGTAGTGGAATGGGGACAAAAATGGATAGTAATGTTCAATGCTGCCAAGACTAAGCTCGTTTCCTTCAATAATTACAAGAAATCTTCTCAACCACCAATAGCTATGGTTAAAGGTACATTACCTGTAAGTACTTCTTTCAAACTTCTCGACTTAACATTCACAGGGAACATGAGTTGGAACAGATACATTGAGAGCATTGCCAAAGCTGCTGTGAAGAAGGTGAACTCTCTCTCTACCATGCTAGAAAGTTACGCCTGAAAGTATCCTGTACCTCTACAAGGCCACCATTCGCCCATGTATGGAGTATTATTGTCATATTTGGGTTGGTGCATCTGTAATTAGTCTCTCACTCATGGACAGGGTTCAAAAGAAAGTCACCAACCTAATAGATCCGGAACTGTCATCTAAGCTTCAACCTCTGTTCCATCGACGAAATGTTGCATCCCTCTGCTTATTTTACAAGTATTTTAATGGTGAATACTCAGACGAACTACAAGCTCTTTTACGTCCTTCGACGTAAATACCCTTGATAAACCCGACAAGCAGCAAAGTTCCAGCTCTACACAGTAGAGATCCCTAGATGTAAGAATATCTTCTATTTTAATAGTTTCTTCTCCAGAACTGCTAGAGTTTGAAATTGGAGACACCATTTTATTTCATGTACCTGCCGTCCAAATCCAAGGGAGGAATCAGTATTTTAAACTATGGCCAAAGTTAGAAATAAATAACAAAAAAATTAAACTTCCGGAAAGAACTATGACAAAAAAGTAAATAAAGAAAGTGAAAGAAAACATATATCCATAATTGTTTCATTGGAAATGTTTCGATTTAACTAATGAAAACGGGAAAGTTTTTCATGAAACATATTTTTTTTTTATTAGTAAAAACAGAAAATGAAAATGACATTTTCATACATGTCTAAATTGGATGAGCGCCATTTATTGTATAAAAATTTATCAAAATATAATTGTAAAAACATTTCTTGAAAAGTTTACATAAGAAAATATAATTTTAATAAAACAATTTTGTATCTCCAGTTTAATTTTTTTGTTATTTATTTCATGCTTCGGCCGTAGTTTAAAATATTGATTTCTCTCTTGCATTTAAACTGCAGATGCGTGAAATAAAATGGCGTCTCCAGTTTTGGTGATAAAGTATAGAAGAACCTTGTTTTGTGACAACTTTTTCGAATCTGTGTACAGTAAAACAAACCCAAAAGTAAATTTTTGGTAATTGGGTAAAGTTGAGATAAGTAGGTCCCGCAGATGAGCCTCGTTCTGACATTTGGAAAATTTAGTTTAATAACCGATGAAGCTACCAAAAAGTAACCCTTTTGAATGAAGATGTATATAAACAATATTTTAAAATTAATTTCTTAATTTTACTTAAAAACAAAATGTAAACATATATAAACAAAATATTTTAGAAAATAATTTCTTAATTTTAAATAAAAATTGATTGTAAAGAATTTCTTAAAACTAATTATTGAAAAATATTGCAGTGTTTACATAGCTGATTCTTTGGGATAATAGGGGCGCCTGAAATCTCTTCCAAAACGTAAAAAGCTTTAGTGTTTTTACTAATTAAAAGCGCTTCTTTCTTTCTTTCTTTTTTTTTCAAGTTTGAAACCCAACTTAAAACAACAAAGGCGCATGGCAGAAATTCTTCAGGGTTTAAATGTATTGTAATGCTTTTATGGTGGTTGAAAAACGTTTTTCAGCTGCCATATTACTTCCTATTTACTTGCTTTTCCACGAGAGCAGAGTTTTTTTTTTTTTTATATGGAAGGCACCACTTATCAAGGCCGAAAGCCACTCGAGGATAAGGGTTATTGCGTGTACAGTAATCAGTGGGATAGTATAATAGTAATCGTTAGTATTGGAGATTTGATAAAGTGTCTTACTTAAGGCGGTGGTTCATCCGGAATTTGTTTATGTTGGACTTGAAGACATCTAGGTTGTAGTCAGGTGGGAAACAGGCAGACGGAAGAGTGTTCCACTAGCGAGCACTTCTAAGAAAGAAGCTTTGTTCATGGAATCTACGTTTTGGTTTTGGCACAGTTAAAGAGTGAAGAAAATGTTTGATAGTGGTTTCAGCTAGACGGGTGTTTATCGTGAAAGATTGGCAAGGGAGGACCAGGAATTGGCGCTCAGATGAGCACTTGCCATGGAAGTAATGATAAAACAAAGACAGGCTCGCAATGTCTCTTCTGTGGGAGAGAGGTTGCAAGGAAGAGAAAAGGGCATCCCCCACTAAGCTCTGAAGTCTATTTTGTACTCTGTCAAGGCAGGATAGGCTGTTTTTAGCAGCTCCAGCCCAGATGTGGCAGCAGTACTCCATAGACACAAGGCCGGTTTTTAATGTAAAGAAGTGTTTATTACTAAAAAACGAAATGGTGAAATATAAAAGCAAGTAAAGCTAAAAGTAAAAAAAAAATGTTTTTTAAATTCCAAGAATTAAAGAAAGAAAAAAATTGAAAGAAATTTCGAACATTTATTACTATAAACAACGAACAAGTGAAACCAAAGGCAAGATAAGTCAACGTAAAAAGGAAAACAGATTTTTTAAACAGCAAAGTTCAAATGTTTGTTTGCATAAAGCAGTTCAACAAATTTTTTTTTTTTAAATAAATATTTTTGTAAATAAAACAATTTGGAGAGGTTAATGTAGTAATTGTCTGTATTTTTGAGATGAGGTGTTTTCATTGATTGAGATTGTCGGACTGACTTCCTCATCTTGGTTGTTATAGTCACAACGAAGGCCGGAGGGCAAAACGTTGTAACAATAACAACCAAGATGAGGAAGTCAGTCCGACAATCTCAATCAATGAGGTTAATGTACTTTCTATATCCATCATTCAAAGGGTCAATAATGGTAGAAGAACCCATGTCACATTTCACGTGACCTAACTGTTCAGTTTTCAGAACGAGGCTCGTCTGCTGGACCTACTTATCTCAACTGCACCAATTTGACTTTGCTTGTTTTACTTTTAAAAGAAATATAAATGTTGACAAGACATTTTTCATTTACTAATAAGATTCATTTACTAATGGAAGAGTGTCGGTAAAAAAAAAAAAAGAAAAACTTACCCAAAGATAAGCGCCCCCTTATTATATTTTTTTTGGGGGTCACCAGTTAAAAAAAACACTGATTTTTAACATGATTTACTCGCAATGAGAGCACTGTAAAATCTTTTTTCTCTAAGGGTTAAGTATTCATCAACTTTTATCATGGACTTGACGTAGTTAGGTTGTTTTATACATAAATAAACTTTGCTCACAAATGAAAACAATGTTACCTTGCAGCCCCTAAAGTTTCAGTTCAACAGTGCAAACAGATAACTAATCATGGGTCTCGAAGTTTCGAAACAGACAGACAGCATCTATGTATATGATGGAATAAGAAAATTCATTAAGATAAATAAAGATTACCTTTAAAGTAGTTAATAAAATTCTTGTACATCATATTAAATATGTTATGAAAAGTTCTATGACGTTTTTATCATAAATTTTTGACAGCATTAATCTCACTTCAAGCAAACAGTTCAACTTAAAAATATAAGAGAATCGTAATGAAAGAATCGTAAAACTAAGTTATTTTTTAATGATGCGATTCCGATTCCCCCCAAAATACACAATTCTTACTATTAACGATTCCGATTAATCATCCCACCACTAATAAAAACTGAATCACCATTAATTTCGAGTAAAGCTCAATGTATCTATTTTATAGGTGCAGAGCATGTACAGTACAAAACTTTGTTGAAATTCAAAGACTTACATTTTTTTCTTTTTTATAACTCTTGCTTATTTCATCCTGAATCTCTTCATTACAGCCGTTTCATTAATGGGATGGAAATTTTATGATTTTATGTTTTCATAAAAATCTCCTTTCTCACCAACTCGTCAGATGTGATTTCCATTCGATGTTACCAATAAAGATAATTTTGTACATGATAAACCTGGTGCGTTCGTTTGGGGGGGAAAATGAATTCCATCCCCACGTTGTTACTGGTCGGCCATAATATTCAATAGAGAACTGGTTCTGTAATAATAAATGCAAAATTTGCATGAATTAAAATATGTTTAAACATGTTTTACAACCAGGCATGGCCAGGTGCCCCCCTGCTAGTTTTTTGATAAAAAACATATGGGAAGACTACATATATTAGTATTTTCGAACATTCTAATTATGAAAATCAATTTTATATTATCTCATAAATAAAAAAAAAAAAAACATGAAAACAAATTATTATCCCTCATCCGCATTAACATTATGAAAACAAAAGCATTACTTGATTGTGTTCGGTTTGCAGTGCATTAACATATAGTTAGCAGTCCTAATACTGTGGAGGAAATGACATATACCATACATTATGATCATGTAATCCCTACAGCCAGCTACCTTGAAAATGCTGGTGTGAAACCTGACATAGTTATATGGAATAACTCGGAGAGAGTTGCAACCTGAAGTCCTACCTAACTAATATTCTTGATGAACCAAGTGCAAAAGAGATCCAGACAATTGCACTTAAGGGAACAACGAGGATACTAAAGAGACCTCTCGGTTGGTTTCAATAAAAAGCAGGGCTGTCACTGCAGGGAAGCATGTGAAGCTTCCTCCTGGTACACCACAGTTGGTTCTTAACTAGAGCAGGCAATCAATCGATTTGATGGAAAAATGGAAAATTTCACAGATTTGAATATTGAAAGTGTGGAATAATTGTTGATCTTCATTCAATCCCAGGCAACATTGGGCCTCCTTGCTAGTTAATTAATAAAATGATCCTTCCTGAAACCAACATGCAAGTATCAGGAAGTTTCATCAGATGTCTTGGATCCTTGGCAGGTTGAGAGAAGGCTCAAAATATTTCCACAAATAATGGCAATTGAAAGGTACTGATAAAGCCAACTCGATTCATGTTTGTCCTCGGCATGCCATATCATTAACAGTCCCAGGCTGTTGAGGAAGCTGCGTGCAGCGGTATCTATCATTCCATTGTGCATTGTTTCTGGAATCTGTGATAAACAGAAGTCGTCAACCACTCCTGCAAAAAGAACCTACTCAAGGATATGCAATATGGTTTCCATTCTGCAAGATCTACATCTGATGTACTAACTGTTATATCATACAGAGTTAGTAAATTTCTCAACAAGGGCATCGTTTCTAGAGCAATAGCTCTTGACATATCAAAGGCTATGATATAGAATTTCATAAAGGTCTACTTCACAAGATCCCCTTCTAAATCCAATGCAAACAAGTTCTTGTTTACCTGTCCCCATAAATAATCAAATTCTAACCAATTTACATCATTAACGATTACTGCACTACCACCTTACATCCATTATCCTTATCCTTGAGTGACCTTCAGGCTTTGATATGTGATGACTCCCTAGTAAAAAAAAAAAAATTTAAATTAAAAAAAAAAAAAAAAGTTCTCTTCTGCCACAGCTGCATATTTCTTGTCGATATTTCTCATGAATGATGTCATCCTTTTGGGATGTGAAAGAATCTCTTCCCTCCTATTTTTTGATGAATGGTGACATATTTTTATGACATCATAACAAATTCCCACCCACCTCTCTCTCTCTCTCTCTCTCTCTCATTCTCTCTCTCTCTCTTATGAATTTCATCCTTTTGTGACATCATAAAGTATCTCTTTCCAGTTGTTTTTGTAATGTCATAAAAAAATCTCTTTCTTCTCTCCTCTCACTGTTTTAATGGATGATATCATCACAAATAGGCAAGCAAGATCTGCGTATGTTTTAGTAGTATTTTATTTACCTCCTCACCAGAGGGTCAGGCACAGGATCAGGTATGGGTTTGAAAAGCCAGCTCACAGAGATTAGTGTGCTGGAGTATGCAAACAATGTCTGAGGGGTATCTCAGGCGATTAGTGATGTTAGGGTTATTCATTTCAGCATAGTCTTTATCGGCGGTTCGCGTCTTCCTTTGTTGATGAAATATGGCAATATTGTTAGTCATTGTGGTGTTGTTTTTGATAACAATATCAGAGAATAAGAGTTTGTTTTGAATGGGAAACTTTAAGGGAAGCAACTTAGCAGATTTGTCGTCTAGTTGTTCTTAAAATGTTGTTCCTTTCACGTTTAGGACGTTTATTCAGCCGTGCTTCATGGCTTTGTATATCCTAACATGGTACAGATTTGTCGTCTGCCAATCAGCAATATGGACTTTGTCTGCAGGCGTCTCTTCTCTCGGGCAAGCTGTCAAGTCTCCTGGTGTACGTAGTAGCAGCATCTGGTAGTAGCGCCTTCGATGAATTTCTTGATCCTTAGGCTAGGGATTTGACCAGTGGTCTGGTGTGGAAGTCAGAATTGGCTGGTGGTAGACCGGTGAAGTTGTAGTACTTCTCATCTCTTGGTGTTAATTGAGACCCGTAGCCAAACTGGCCGTCGGGTTAAAGTTAGTTGCTCTCTTTGGTCTTGGAGTTTGATTCTCCACTGACAGGGATTCGTGCGGCATGCACCGGGCTCTATTGAGCCAAAACTTTCGATCAGCTTGACTCCTCTCCATTTAAATGTAAATTTAGCAGGTGCCCATTTTCTCACACTCAACTTTGTAACACTGATAAACTGAATCCTCTCAAAGGGAAGGTAAAACCTGGGAGGGTGGACCTCTTCAGACTTAAGAGGACGATACCTCAGCCTGACAGCAACAAAATGTCAGAATATGTAAAAACTCTGAATCGGAAAAGTCTGAATCGCACAACGATGTTCACTCTACACAGGTCTGAACGCTTCTTTCTTAGAACTGCCCATCTGTGGAACACTGTTCTGCTGGCTTGCTTCTTGACCGACTACAATATTGTTGCATTCAAGTCCAATATAAACAAGTTCGGAAAATGTTCAGACGGTTCACTTTACACAGGTCTGAATGCTTCTGCCAATCCCCCCCCCCCCCAGCAACCTGCTTTTATGGTGTCTGGGTGCACCTCAAAATCACATGCGAGACACATTTTTTCGAGAACTGTTTGAGACTGTGAGCATTAAAAGACCACAATCGCCATCTTGGATCTTTTCGTTTTTCCTTCTCAGCCCGCACGACAGACAGACACAAGCACGTTTTTGCGGTAAGCCTTCTCTACCCCCACCCCTTCCCGATCTCGCGATCATAGCAATGGCATGAAGGTGCCGGTTGCCTCTGCTAGGTGCTTCTTGGAAGTGGGGAACCGATATATGCCTCATCTTCACTTGTGCTCTCGTCTGCGGTCTGTGGGTAAAAAAAAATATCTGAGAGGCTATGATATCTGAGTCACTTTCGGATAAAGCTGGTATGAACCAGAGCGATGCCTCATTGATCTCCGACTCTGATTTGCCTGTGTCGTCCAAAAGTGGTTGTAACTACGTTGCCAGCCGCAGGTCCCTAATGTGACGGCACGCCGTCAACTCGCACTGCCTGTGTGCTGATCACCTCGGTGACGTGCATGATTCCTTACCTCATTGTGCACCCGCCACGCTGGTTTTTAATCCAGACGACATCCCCTTTCTACAACCTATCTCAGGTTGTTTCCAGTTCGAGCAATGGGTTGGTCTCTATGCCTTTTACCCTGATGTGATACCTGTACATTGTGGACGATGAGATATCATTCTTTGGGGTCACGTTGTATAGGTAGACCTCTTCAGACACTGTGCGTCCCGTCTTGGCTGCGATGGTCTTGACAGTCCTGTGGTTCCACTCAATAACCCCATTTCCGCTTGGTACGTGGGCACATCAGAATCGCAGGCGCATTCCCCAGCCACTTGCAAACTTTTTGAATTGCTCACTGGTGAATGAGGTGCCATTGGCGGTTAGTATCTCTATTGGGGGCCCTCGTTCAAGGAAAACACTGTTTAACTGATACTTGTGGATGCAGGCAGAATCGGTGAACAGTTGCAGGGTAGTCGATTTCTATAGGATTGCCAAGTTTATCCTCTTGATGACGGCATTCCACCACCACAGCCCCATTATGGACTGGCAACACGCCAGTAGCAAGAGAGCTTGTGTCAACCCACACACTTAAGTCTCGGTCGTCAATGCAGCACCTGCCCCACCCTAAATCTTCATTGCACATCCTGTTAAGGACCTCCCCGAGCATTGTGTTGAGAGGTTCATCATGAACTTCATCATCCCACCCAGCAGTAAAATCGGACGCTCTCTGCTTGATAAACGCCACTGCAACACAAAGCCAGCTGCCCACAAGGAGGTGTCCAACTAACTTTCCACACGGAGAAAATATGCTTCGCTTCAGAGCAATGTGAGGCATGTTCAGGACCTTGTTCCCTCGTTTCCAACATAGGACGTCATTCTCTTTCCAAACCTACAGACCAAGCACCCGTGCACCATCCTGTAGCCTTTTCGATTCCTTGCTGGAAAGGCCAAAGTTGCAGAGATGCTTCTTCACGCACACCGCAGCCATAATTTCCTCATCCACGTACACATCATCAATATATGAAGATGTTGCTCATTCTTAGCCAGAACAGCATCAACAATCATCTGCATAATCAATGGCGCCACATTAAGTCCAAACCCCATGTGGGTTAGACAATACCTTTTCCCGTTAATAAGTATGGTTTCGAAGGGCCACGGTGATCGGTGCATGCGCACCTGAAGATAGGCCTTGTGAAGATCTAACACAGATACATTAGATCCCATTTGCCGCCATTTTCTCAATTTCTTCTGCTTGTTTTACTGAATAACGGCCATTAGTGAGACCAGGCACTTTGGGGAACTTAATTCCTTCTCGGGATAAGGAACTAGCCACCTGTTATCAATCCAAGTCTGTAGTTCCTTGTTGTATTCCGCACGGGCTCGGGGGGGGGGATCTTATATTCCAGCACTCTATTGTATAACTTCTCTGGCGGCTGCTCGTTCGACCATTTCCGGGATACTGTCCAGGACTTTGTGCACTGGTCGAATTCAGCACCAAAGTTAAGCTGCTCCAGCTCAGTGGCTGCGCCCAGAGTGAGACTTGCTTCAGTGAACCATGCCCTACCCTAATCATTAATCTGGACACCACCCAATTCTTGTATAGCATCTATTCCTAGCAGCAGGTCGTAACCAAGCAGCTCACCGTCTATAACCAGGGCTCGCACGGCTACTGAGGGCCCATCGCCGATACATGGGTGATGCTTATTTTACAAGAGGCTAGAGAGCCCCCGCCAACTATCAGCACTGGGATCCTCATCTTGTCCCACGAGAGTCTGTGTGCACCCAGTGTCTATGAGCACAAAGCGCTCACGCCCATTGACGTGCACGCTCACCGCCAGTAACGCTTGTTTAGCAGTGATCTTGGTAGAAGACTGGCGCTATAACTTACCCCCCTTGCCCATTTCTTGACCTAACTTGTTGCACTGGTAGCAACGCATGCGTCTTCATATCTTCATATCCCTCGGTCAGACGTGTCCTTCACCTCGCTTTGGCAGTCTCTGGAAAAATGGTTTGGCCCACCACATTTATAACACTTTGCTGCGTCTTCTGTTAGTCGTGCGAGTGCTTCCACAGCTGCTGAAACCGGCTCCTCATTGTATTTTAGAATATTCTGAGCTCTAACCTGCAGCTCACTGAACCTTGACAATGCTTGCAGCAGTCAGCTGGCGTTGTCCGGGTGTCTGGCCAGAAAAGCGCATCCTAATATTTGGTAGCTCACTCCACCAAACGGCACAACCAGCTTCCTTAAATTGGCCTGGTACACATCCACTGTCTCATTTGGCCCAAGCCGCTGTTCGGTGAACTGCCTCCAGGCGACGAAGGCTGCGTATAGTGCATGTCTAACCACCTCCAGACCAGGTTCATCTCCAAGCTACTGATAGACGGCGCATGCACTTTTGGTGAGCCTCAGTGAGATGACTACTGCTGGATCCTTTGTTTTGTATAGCCTGCGGACACGCTTGGCCTTTTACCATCACCCGACTACAGGGTGGCCGGCGGGAGAGCCGCCAAACTCTGAAATCAGTTTTAGGTCAAACCTGTCCATAATGTAACAAAAAAGCTGAAATCGCTTGAATCAGAAAAGTCTGAGTCTCACGACGATGTTCACTCTACACAGGTCTGAACACTTCTCTCTTAGAATTGCCTGCCTATGGAACACTGTTCTGCTGGCTTGCTTCTTGACTGACTACAAAATTGTTGCTTTCAAGTTCAATGTAAACAAGTTCAGAAAAGTCTGATGATGTTCACTCTACATAGGTCTGAACACTTCTGCCCACTCCCCCCCAGCAACCTGCTTTCATGGTGCCCGGGCACACCTGAAAATAATGTGTGAGATGCAATTTTTGGAGAACTGTTTGAGACTGTAGACATTAAAAGATCACAGTCGCCATCTTGGATCTTTTCGTTTTTCATTCTCAGCCCGCAAGAAGGACAGACACAAGCATGTTTTTGCAATAAGCCTTCTCTATTTTCCCCACAAACTCAATAAATCATTTGAGAATATAAGAAATTAGTTGTCCAAATAATAAATATTATGTATAAAATAACAATTGTGGAATCTTCTTTGTTATAAACGACAAATGTCTATGTTCAGCAAAAGCTTGAAACATAATAAACACATGCAAAGTTGATATTTGTTTAAAAGTTATGACCCTGGATGCATAATATATAAAATTTAAAAAATTTTCATTATTTGAAGGCCAAGTCACCATTTTATATTAATGTTATCAAGACGTTTCCGCATTTTGTAATGTTATCAAGACGTTTCCGCATTTTGTAATGTTATCAAGACGTTTCCGCATTTTGTAATGTTATCCAGACGTTTCCGCATTTTGTAATGTTATCCAGACGTTTCCGCATTTTGTAATGTTATCCAGACGTTTCCGCATTTTGTAATGTTATCCGGACGTTTCCGCATTTTGTAATGTTATCCAGACGTTTCCGCATTTTGTAATGTTATCAAGACGTTTCCGCATTTTGTAATGTTATCCGGACGTTTCCGCATTTTGTAATGTTATCCAGACGTTTCCGCATTTTGTAATGTTATCCAGACGTTTCCGCATTTTGTAATGTTATCCAGACGTTTCCGCATTTTGTAATGTTATCCAGACGTTTCCGCATTTTGTAATGTTATCCAGACATTTCCGCATTTTGTAATGTTATCCAGACGTTTCCGCATTTTGTAATGTTATCCAGACGTTTCCGCATTTTGTAATGTTATCCAGACGTTTCCGCATTTTGTAATGTTATCCAGACGTTTCCGCATTTTGTAATGTTATCCGGACGTTTCCGCATTTTGTAATGTTATCCAGACGTTTCCGCATTTTGTAATGTTATCCGGACGTTTCCGCATTTTGTAATGTTATCCGGACGTTTCCGCATTTTGTAATGTTATCCAGACGTTTCCGCATTTTGTAACGTTATCCGGACGTTTCCGCATTTTGTAACGTTATCCGGACGTTTCCGCATTTTGTAATGTTATCCAGACGTTTCCGCATTTTGTAATGTTATCCAGACGTTTCCGCATTTTGTAATGTTATCCAGACGTTTCCGCATTTTGTAATGTTATCCAGACGTTTCCGCATTTTGTAATGTTATCATGTAAAGTAAATTAACTGATTTTTTTTTTTTTTTTTTGCACAATTTCTTTTTCACAATTTTTTTTTTTTACAAATTTTTTTTTACAATTTTTTTTTTTTGTTTCACCATTATTTTTTGTTTCACCATTATTTTAAATTTTTTTACAATTTTTTTTTCACAATTATTACTCTTATATTGATTTATTTTCCTTCAAAATTCTCGGAAATGAAGCCTCCCTCCTACTTGTGACTAACACTTTAACTCTATTCCATTAATGCTCTCTATCTTTCAAATATTGAATTAGTAAAGAACTTGAGAACATAATTTCCTTATCCATAATTGTTCATTTTAAACTTACTGGCTTCCAGGAGAAGAATTCATGTAGTCTGGTGGAGTAACATTGGAGAAGGTGCACCATTCCTTGTAAAAGCCAACGTAGATCATTCATATGAAGGATATAGTATTTGGGCTAAATACGAAATGTGATTTTAAATATTTGGTTTGTTGTTTTGTAGGGAAAAGTATCCTTATGCCAAGTTGTCCTGACAAACTCCTGTACAGACCTTAAACACTCGAGGATAGTGTATAGTAGACATTTAAGTTCTCTCCAGTATTCAGTTGTGTGTGTCCAGAAAGAGGAATGGACTGGGCGAAGAAAAAATGCATAGTGCAGAGGGGGAAATCTGCCAGTAACAAATGACAGCAATCGATAAGAATTAAAATTTTAATATGTAAATTAACACTTTATGACCTGATTGAACTAATTTGTTCAGTCGTAAATAAATGAATATAACAGCATAAGTAAAGTGGGAATTGATTCAAACATGACTTGTTAGGTCAGTATCTGGGTAGATGCCAAATACTTCCAGATTGCAGCTATCCGTTGCTTACATTCAGTATGTTGCCATCTAAAATTAACAGTAAATATTTTTATTAATCATCTACATCATAATTCAAGTCAAAAGGGTTGAAAAAAAAATATGTGTAGATATTCTGCTTTGTTTGATATCATATGACATTTCTGGTGATGAGTGAAACTGCAGTAAATTGTCAAGTGCATTTCTCACGTTTTTAAGTTTTAAGTTAATTTCAAAAGAAAAAAATTTTAGCAAATAAGTTTACAATTGTTTCCAAATTATTTTAATTTGAAGGCAGCATTTTAAATAATACAAGATTCCAATATATTGTTTTTTTTTTTTTATTCAAAATTCAATATTAATAATTACTTGTAATTTTTTTTTTTTTTTTTTCAGAATAATTTCAAATGTATGCGAATGATGTCTGACAAAACTTTTAACAAGGTAGAGTATTCCACATTTGTTTTTAAATGTGCAGTAAATCTTTTATTACTCAATAAATTTGCAATATTCGTCGGCTTTAACAACTTGTTATAATTTTAAAATTTGGATATTTATAAAAACCTTTTCTTCATAAAATCATATTTCAATTTTGAAAGCTTAGCTAATATTTTAGAAATAAGTTTAAACTCGTCTACTCAAATCGGTGAATATTACTGATTTAATTAATTTCAGACTTGAGCATGAGTGTTAGCAATGTGGTTGTTAAACAGAACAAACTTTTGTCTAATTTCAGATTCGTCTTTGAATTTTTAGATTACTTATGCATTTTATTTGGACTCTTCAGACGACTGTTCCCATCTTGAGTGTTATTTTTTCTCACATTTTGGTTGATGTCACTTCTGACCTTCGCAATTGTATTTTGAGTGTTGCCCACACTAAGGATTGAACCTTTCATCTCCAGAATATTGAAGATTCAATCTTTAGTGTGGACAACATTCAAAATACAATTGTGAATTACTTAGGACTTCTACCCAGTCATAGCTGACGGAACAAGAGCAATCTATGCCCATGAATTAAATAAATGGTTCCGTTTAAAATTCCATGCAGATTTCCAAGTTTAACAGAAAGATTCAGAGTTCGACAAAATACACCTGAAGAAGGTTGGAGATTACGTTGACTGAAACATTGTGAAAATGCCGCTGAAGATGAAAACGGTGGTCCAAAGAATCCAAATAATACAAATCCCAGGTTACTTTACTCGTGTAGCCATGCACGTCAGTTAAACTCGAAGGTGTCTTAACTCCTGATCTGATAACTCTTAAATCCTTTGCTTCTCAACCAGAGGGGAATTGGCACCACAGATTAGTAGACACAAACTGGATCCAGCCTCACAAAAAACAGTCTGCATTACTACTGAAATGTCATGGTGAACTTTTTCTCTACTAGTCAGCATTAGTATTGTTGGATTGTGGGGGTTATATATAATGAGTGTTCATGCGCGTCCACTCTATATAAATGTATGTGTGTATGAAACCAATGCGTTCATGCACGTCCACTCTATATAAATGTGTGTGTGTATGAAACCAATGCCCATGAATCGTCTAATGGTTAGATATGTTCGTTGTGTGTTTACACATATTCAAACATATATCTAAAGAAATGGCAAAAACACTAGAGGATGACCTCCAATCTGTAGTAGAATGGGGACATAAATGAATGGTCACATTCAATGCTGCCAAGACTAAACTGGTTTCCTTCAATAACTACAAGAAACCTCTGCCACCAATAGCAATGGCCAGTGACTCCCTGTCTGAGAGTACATCTTTCAAACTGCTTGGCCTAACGTTCACAGGAAACATGAGCTGGAACAATTATATTGAAAACATTGCCAGGGCCGCTGCAAAAAAGGTAGGCTCTCTCTACCGTGCTAGAAAACTACTGACACCTGAAAGTATCCTGTATCTCTATAAGGCCACCATTTGCCCATGTATGGAGTATTGTTGTCACATCTGGGCTGTTGAGTCTACTACTAGACTCTTGCTCCTAGACAAGGTTCAAAAAAGAGTCGCCAATCTGATAGGCCCTGAACTGTCATCTAAGCTTCAGCCTCTGTCCCATCGACGAAATGTTGCATCCCTCTGCTTGTTCTACAAGTATTTTAATGGTGAATGCTCTGACGAACTGCAGACACTTGTGCCCCCACGACACAGACACCCTCGACAAACCCGACAGGCAGCTAAATCCCACCCCCACACAATAGAGATCCCTAGATGTAAAAGATCTTTCTACTCCAGTAGTTTCTTCCCCAGAACCGCTAGACTCTGGAATTCCATTCCAGGATCCTGCTTCCCTAACTGTACTGACATGCAGAAGTTCAAGTGCAACGTGAACCGACATCTTGCTGTCCAAATCCCTACATAGTGCCCCAGTAGTTGCTGACCCTGATAGTAGCCCTACACCAGAGTGGCAATGTGCCTTGTTTGGGGTGAAAATGTAATAAAAAAAAAAAAAAAAAAAAAAAAAATAGTTCACATAACATGGAAAAAGTAAGTCAGTAGTTTGGGACAGGTTCAATAAACATTACACAAGCACACAATGCCTGTTTGATAACGGACTACTAACCTTAGGTTAGTATATACTGTATAATCACGTTGACACACCAGTTCTCATCAGATCACCAAAGTTAAGCAACGTTGAGCTTGGTTAGTACCAGATGGGTGACCATTTGGGAATTCTAGAAGGTGTATGTGCTCTCTGCTTATCTTGGCATTTGTTTCCAGTCCTCCTGAACATACACTTCACTTGCCACTGGTATTTAACAATGTCGACTCAGGAGAGGTGTGGTTGGAGATTGCGCACCTCCTGCCACAAAAATTTTGCACGCAGACACCCTTTTGTGGGTATCCATAGTCTGTCAAAGATTGAAGAAGCCCTTTGACTAATCTTAGGTTGTGGCTCCGTTTGTCTCTCTGACACTGCAAGAAAACATTTCACTGTAAAGCAGTAACAACAGGACGTCTTTATTCTTTCTTCTTATTTCTCACAGGTGTTTCCCTCAGTTTCCTTACAGCATTTTCTCTCTTCAGTCCTTACATCGTCTCTTAGCTAATCTGAATGCTTCCATAACTGACAAAATCAACCTCTGATCGTGGATGGCTCCCTCGTTCTCTGACTCGTACTTGCATCTTTAGTCTTTCTATCAAAACCTACTCTTTGTTAGCAGGTCAATTCCATTGTTGTTTATAAAATTGAATTCTTAAATCTAGTTTATTAGATATTTTATTGTTTATAAAATTCGTCTGTTAGATTTTTTACATAAATATTTTAGCTAAACATTCCTTTCTTTCAAAACATTCTCTGCATTTTTTTAAAATACATAACGGTTAACAAACCAATAATAATAATAATTGTTCAGAGCTTTGGCATTGCCCGCCACAATATAACACAGGTACTATGCTGTGATCATAGCCAAAAGGCCCACGATAACAGTATTAAATGCTATTATGTTAGTATTATATAGATGAACATTTTGAGTTCTACATTGTAGTGGTGGTGGTGGGGGGCAATATCATTCTGATATATGATGAAAGGGTTCGCAGGCTAAAAAAGGTTGAGAACCACTGGTTTAACCGTTTGGCAAAAGACGTAGTTGGCTGAAGATATTTCTACACTGTCATAGCAAATCCTGAACTTTGGACCAGAAGTGGATTACGCTTCCTGATCTACAGCAATGATCTCCCAAAACGCATACTTAAATCATTCGTTGACATCTATGCTGATGACACAACCATCTACGGCAACACGTCAAAGGCCGTAAATGACAAAGTTCTCTCTCCTCTGATTTTGAGCGCATGGTACAATGGGGGAAGAGGTGGCTGGTTACTTTTAATGCATCTAAAACCAAGCTTCTATCTTTATATCATCAATCCTCTTATTCCCATCTGGCATCAATTGAAATGGATGGCTCTCGTCTTGGGAGGCTCCATGTTTTGACAAGTTTTGACCTTTACTTCTGATCTGAAATGGAACATGTACATCAAATCTGTTTCCAAGGTCGCTGGAAAAATGATAGGATCCTTCTACCGCTCTAGTAGATATCTCACTGCTGATGCAATTCTCTATCTATATAAAAGCCAAGTACATCCAAGGATGGAGTACTGCTTCAATATCTGGGCAGGAGCTGCTAAAAACAGCCTATCCTGTCTTGACAGAGTACAAAATAGACTTCGTAGCCTAGTGGGGGATGCCCTTTTCTCTTCCCTGCAACCTCTCTCCCACAGAAAGGACGTTGCGAGCCTGTCTTTGTTTTATCATTATTTCCATGGCAAGTGCTCGTCTGAGCTCCAATCTCTGGTCCCTCCTCGCCAATCTTTCACAAAAAACACCTGTCTAGCTGAAACCACTGTCAATAATTTTCTCCATTCTTTATCTGTGCCTAAATCCAAACGTAGATTCCATGAACAAAGCTTCTTTCTTAGAAGTGCGCGCCTGTGGAACTCTCTTCCGTTTGCCTGTTTCCCACCTGACTACAACTTGGATTCTTCAAGTCCAACATAATCAAGTTCCTGATACCGCTCCACCCCCTTAAGTAAGACACTTTATCAGATCTCCATTACTAACGATTACTACAATATTTTCCCATTGATTACTGTACACGCAATAACCCTTATCCCCAAGTGGCCTCTTGGCCTTGATAAGTGGTGACTTCCATGTAAAAAAAAAAAAAAAAAAAAATTTCAGCCAAGTAGACAAAAACATCAGTGCTTTGTCTTCAAGCAATTCCAGACTTATTATCAACTTGATGAACATTGTAACGTTGCCCAACACACTGTACCTCAGTCGCAAAGGAGACAAAGAATAGAAAAGAACTCCAACTCTTTTTTTTGTACAACAACATATTATTTCCTCATTCTCCTGCCACGCGTGACTTCTCGTTACGGCTGCGACGTCTCTCGCACGATTGCCCTCTTAAACATGCTGTCTCGTTTTTATAGCCTTCTTTTTCCTTACCATGACGTCATTTTGCTCACAACTCAGTATTTCTATACAGCCGTCATACGTGTTGTGTTACAACATCAGCTCGTCCCAAACAACGACAATGAGTTTTAGTATGTGATTAAAAATGAAAAAGTCAAAAAGTCTTATTAGTCTCTACATAAAACTAGTAACAATGGATGGAACTATTAATATAGCAATACAAAACACCTGCCGTAGATATTGTTTCTTAAACGGAATAAGAACAAAAGAACAATCCACTAAGTTTATTTAAAATCATTTAAGGCTGAATGCAAAGGTAAATTTAATACATAATCATCTGTTAAAATTTACACATTTTATTGAGATACCTTTTGTATATGTATGTGCCTAATTGTTCTTTTGATATTAATGTTTGTTTTTTTCTCTTTAAGTTCTTGGAATTCCTTGCGAGTAACCTTGAGAACCCAGACCTGCTGGTATTAGTAAGAAAGCGCTACAATGAATGTGATGTTAAATTCCGCGACTCGACAGAATTCACTTCTTTGGTTGACGATGTGCAGTCCAAGATGGAAAAAGAGAAACATCGAATATGTGTGCATCTCAAAGACTTTCTTTCACACTTAAAATCTTATAGAGTTGACGCGAATGACAAAAAACGTAAACGAGGTGGCTTTGCTAACAATGTTGCTAAAAGACTCTGCCCCGGCAACTCTTGTTCCGACGCAAGTTCAGATTCAGACTTCTTCAAAAAGATAAAAAGAAACATTAATACCCAAATACCTTTGAAGAGTGATCTCCCTTTAACCAAGTCTGATAGTCCAAATGATAACGATGCTAGTGATTCAGCCTCTTCATCTGCCGTCAAGAAAACTGATAAAAATTCCAAGGCGGCAATGGGCCATTCTAAAGATGAACCGTTTCCCATTTCTGACGAGGAATCCTCCCTAGACTCTGTGAGGTCGGACACAAAATCTTCAGACAGCTCTGATAAACCTTTGCATTTAAGAACCCAATTTGCTCAGGAACCCGAGTCTGTCTCTGTTGATTCAGTATCATCAGAGTCTAAAAGCTGCCAATTAACTTCATTCCCAAACACCTCCAACAAACGAAGCCTTAACACAGAAACTAATGCATCTTTGCCTAATCATTCGACGCTTAAAAAAAATAACGATGAACTCTTTGATGGTCATGCATCTGAGATGGTGTCAGAGCCACACGTTGTGATTGATAACGACGATTCTTGTACAGTCCAGTCATTGCCTTCTAAAACTCTGGTAGAAAATGACAATGAACCTGAACAGGCAAGTGACTCTGAAAAAGGGAACACAGTTGAAACTGATGACGCTGAAAGCACAAAAGGCCAAAAGAAAAAGAAAGGCTCTGAACGACAAATTAAACGCTTGGAGAAACTTCTTGGTGTAAGTATTTACTTTTTCTTTTTTTAGAATTCGAATGGTTTTTGTCAAAGACTTCCTAATAAATCTTAGATATATTTCTTTTAATTGCATCACAATATGAAATTTTGGTGTGAATTCTAATAAAATGCTAGCAGGCTGCCTGGCGTTGCCCAGTCGTAAGATATGCTTAAATATGATAGTATGATTCAGGCAGATAACGTATTTATTATTATAGACAATTTTCGATCGATTATTATATTGATAAACTAATATATAGTAGTGAGATTCAAACTAAAAAATATATATGACTTCGTTGCCCTGGGTTAGAATTGAAACCAAAACATACAACTCTCCATCCTTATTCCTTAGTCTCTGAGCCAGGCCCATATATATATGTGTGTGTGTCTGTGTATATTAAATTCATTAGTCATTCATTTTTTTTCAAAGGCAAGATTTCAGCAATCAAATTTATATATATATATATATATATATATATATATATATATATGTGTGTGTGTGTATATTCATCAGTCATTCATTTTTTTCAAAGACAAGATTTCAGCAATCAAATTATATATGTGTGTGTGTGTGTGTGTGTAATTAGAGGTTAATATTTTCAGAGGTAAAGTAACCAATGAAGTTTAACAAGGTTAATGCAAGAGTGCTCAATACCAAAGTAGGGCAAGATACACTTTCTATTTTTATTTACACAAGCAGTAATATGTCGCTACACATTCATGAGCATGTTTTGGTCAGCTTGTTACTAGCAACTAAAGACCTCTTCAAACGATATAGCTTATACGAAAGAAAACTTTGCTTTTGTATAAGCTATATCGTCTGAAGAGGTCTCTAGTTACTAGTAACTAGCTGACCGAAACATGCTCATCAATGTGTAGCGACATATTACTGCTTTTGTAAAAGTAAATAAAAAGTAGTGTGTGTGTGTATATTTTTATATATATATAATATTCATCTGTCATCCCATTTTTTAAAAGATGGTATCGCCAGATTGTCAAAAACAAGATGCAAGCAAGGTCCACAGTTTTATTATTACATAGATTTAATTTGAATTTTTTTTTTTTAATATGGTAAGATGATTCCCTTTTTAAGACACTGGTTTGAATCCTGTATGAGTCTTTGTGTTTCATTGTTGTATTTTGTTTGTTTGTCTAGGCCTTTGTTTAAGGATGTTACGCATGAAAACATTTGCATCACTAAAAAAGAGACAGTATAATGCATCACACACAGTTTTGTGAAAATGTACACTTTTGCAAATATTTTCTACTCTTTTCGTATACATGTCCTTTTTAAATCAAAAGCTCTGTTTATTAAAATGTAACAACAAAACATGTATAAATGAATAACAATTTTGTTCTAAAGTCAAATGTTTTATTCAGCTTACAAATCATTTTTGTCAAAAATAAAAAAAACTTTGATACATTTCACAGATCTGTTTCGTTCGCCGGGAACAATCAATATTTGTTTGCCAGTATTAAATATTTCCTTCCATTGACTCATCAGAAAAAAAAAACAAAGTTCCTGAAAAGCAAAATGCATAATGATGTGCAAAATTCAGGAAGAACAAAGTAACTTGCGGCAACACATATCTACTAATAGTTTTTTTCTGATGAGCCCATGGAAGGAAATATCCGATGTTGGCATTATAAATATTTATTGCTCCTCATCAGTGTTTTTTTTTTTTTTTTTTTTTTTTTTTTTATATAGTTTAGAAAAACTGATTGGTGAGATAAATAAAACATTGGACTTTGGAATATAGCAAAATGTGAAAAATATATAAAAGTTTATGTTTTTATTTTTTTATTTGTTGACGTAGAAATACAAACGGTCTTTTTTAAAAAGAAAACTTTTGAGACATTTCTGATGATCCTTGTCTGTGTAATGATCGATGTGTGTGAGAGGTGGTAATAGGGAAGAAAGTCTAGCCGAAATGTAATTAATATGTATCCGCTTGAATTTTTATACCTAAACGGGTCAGTAATATAGTTGGTGCATTGGACATTTTCCTGAACAAGTGGACAGAGAGCATTAAAATGTTGTAGAGACAGGAGCGAACGTGGTAATTTGATGTAACACCTTTTTAGCGAGCATTAATTTTCCGGGGAGGGATAGTGAAGTTGCTCCATGTTGGATCAAGTGTATGTGTACGTGCACACACATATATATATATATATATATATGAAATAAAGAATAAAAATTTAAAACGGTAAAAATATATTTTACATGAATTTATTGCTCGACTGATAAGATATATTGAAATTTCCTTAATCTGCAGAGTTCATCATAGGAAAGATATTAACAAATGAATATTATAGCGAAGCTATGAATTTGCTGTTTTATTTTTATTTTTTTTAATTCCATTTTCACACCAAACAAAGCACAGTACCACTTTGAAGTAGGGGCTACTATCTGGGACATAAGTTGGAGGGATATCATGAAGGGAGTTGAGCAGCAAGATGTCTGTTCACATTGCACTTGAACTTCTGCATGTCAGTACAGTTGGTAAAGCAGAATCCTGGAAGGGAGTTCCAAATTCTAGCAGTTCTGGGGGAAAAAACTATTGGAATAGAAGGCTTTCTTACACCTAGGGAACTCTACTGTGTAGGGATGGGATTTAGCTGTTTGTCGGGAGTATTTATGTCGAGGGGTAAAAGTACTTGTAGTTCGTCAGAGCATTCACCATTAAAGTACTTGTAGAACAAACAGAGGGATGCAACATTTCGTTGGTGGGACAAAGGCTGAAGCTTAGATGACAGTTCAGGACTTATCAGATTGGCGACTCTTTTGAACCCTGCCCAGGAGTGAAATACTAGGAGCAGATGCACCAGTTCAAATATGACAACAATACTCCATACAGATTACTTTTAGGCGAATGTAACTTTCTCGTATGGTGTAGAGGGCCCACCTTCTTCGCAGCAGTCTTGGCAATGCTCTCAATGTATCTGTTCCAGCTCATGTTCCTTGTGAACGTTAACCCAAGGAGTTTAAAAGAAGTACTTTCAGGTAATGTGTTTTGGCCATTGCTATTAGTGGTAGAGGTTTCTTTTAATTGTTGAAGGAAAAACTTAGTCTTGGCAGCATTGAATGTGACCATCCCTTTTTGTCCCCATTCAACTACAGATTGGAGGTCATCCTCTAGTGTTTTTGCCATTTCTTTAGATATGTGTTCATTTGTTTTCCTGTCATGCCTGTTATAGAGTGTGGTGTCATCAGCATATATACCCATCTCAGAGGCAGTTTTGTCAGGGAGGTCATTAATAAATATTAGGAACAATAGAGGTCCAAGGATAGACCCCTGAGGCACTCCCGCATTTATATCACACTGTTTAGATGTACAACTGTCGAGGACAACCTGGATTTTTCTCTTATCTAAGAAGGATTTAATTATGTTAAGTATTCTACCAGATGATAGACTAGAGCTTGATTTATTATGGACTCAAATATTTTGGCAAAAAGCAGGAGGAGGCTAATGAGGCGATAATTTAATGGATCAGTTCTTTTGCCAGAATTCTTGAAAACTGGTATCACAGAAGCAGTTTTCCAGCAGTCAGGAAAGCAAGATTCTTTAAGGAATTTGTTGTAAAGTTTGGAGAGAACTGGAGCAACCTGGGCAGAGCATTTTTTTAATAGCACCACCGGGATGAGATCGGGTTCACATATTTTCGAGGTGTTTAGGTTTTTTTATGATACCATCCACCTAAGAAGCTGTAATTTTCAAGTCACTTAGTGTGATGTCTGTTCGCAAAGGAAAATCAGGGAGGGAGTGGTTTGCCGGGTCCATTGTGGAGTTTGAGGCAAACCGATTGGCAAGCATGTTAGTTAGCCTTCTCGGTTGCCGTGCAAACAACCTCAGGATTGTTTAATAGTTGGGGAATTGTTGATTGCCCATTATTTACTACACTGTTGTAGATTTTCCAGAAGTCATGATTTCCTAATTTTTGTGCTTCGATATGTTTTTTGGTGGTTTCAGTATATTCTCTCTTAGCAGTTGCTATTTCTCTCTTACAATTACTTCTAGCTTCTATAAACTTGTCTGTTTGAACTAGCTCTTATGTCGGTTAAAACTGCGATACACATACTACCTTTGAGCAATGCCAGCTGCACAAGTAGAAGTAAACCACTGGGAAGAGTGGGGTTTGCTAAAGAATTTCCGCATGGGAATATGTGCTTCAATTGCAGTTTTGAACTATTCAGTGGTCTCATTTGCGCACTGTTTGGTGGGAAGAGAAAAGATATTTTCCCTGATGAGATCCCTAATGGCTTCCCAGTCAGCCTTTTTATAATACCTCTTTGTTTTGAGCAGTGGCTCTTCAGTTTTGGGTCAAGAATTTAGGGTGATCTTTTATAGTTTTTATCGATTAAAAGTATAATTGTATGTTGTTTTCTCTTGTGGTAGCTAGGAAGTTTACATTATCATACCTGGAAAAAAATCGTTTCTATTTAAAAAAAAACTACCTGTAGCAGTAGCAGCAATACTATTAGTGATAGCACAGCTGTAAACAGACGTTTTTTTGTTATCATTTTATTCCAGAACAAATTTTAAAAAAATCAAAATATGAATATAAAAAAGATGTTTTTACATATTTAGTAAGAGCTATTTTGTTATCAGAACATAATTAGCTTAATCTAATATTTTTTTATTTTTTTAATTTTTTTATTTTTTTTATTTTTTTATTTTTTTATTCAATTTTCACCCCAAACAAGGCACAGTGCCACTTTGAAGCAGGGGGCTACTATTAGAGACTTAATTAGCGGGGTCATTATGAAGGGAGATGAGTAGAAAGATGTTTGTTAACATTACACTTGAACTTCTGCATATCATTGCAGTTGGGAAAGCAGAATCCCGGAAGGGAGTTCCAAAGACCCGCAGTTCTGGGGAAGAAACTATTGGAGTAAAAGGCTTTCTTGCACCTAGGGATCTCTACTGTAAAGGGATGAGACTTAGTAGCTTGTCGGGTTTGTCGGGGGTAGTTACGTCGGGGAGGTACAAGTGTTTGCAGTTCGTCAGAGCATTCACCATATATAAACGGCTATGTGTCTGTCTGTCTCCATATTTTCAAACTCTATCTCCTCCGAAACTAAGTCGCAGAGCGGCACTAGGGGCATCAAATGATTGGATTTTTTACGGGCTGTTTTTTTTATGGGTCTTTAGCCCGTTTAAATTGTTTTTGAGGGTTAATTTAATGGGTCAAAAATGAAAAAAATTGTCAAAATTGTTTTTAAGGGTTAGTTTAATGGATCAAAAATGAAAAAAAATCGTCAAAATTGTTTTTTAAGGGTTAGTTTAATGGGTCAAAAATGAAAAAATCATTAAAATTGTTTTTAAGGGGGTCAAAATTGAAAAAATCGTTAAAAATTTTGTACATCTATCTTAGTTTATTTTTAATTGGTTTTATATGCGTGTCATGTCGTTACAGTGGTAACGTCACCAGTTTTGAATGTTTCGGTTTAGATTGTAGCTGATGGCATCCAGATACTTTCTTTTTTTTTACTTTTGAAATCTCAACTCTATAATATATACGAAATCTGGACAAATTAGAATATCATATTTAAGCGTATTTACGTCAGGTAAAATTTCTTCGTAAGCGACATATAAGCAGCTAAAAAAAAAAAAAATGAAAAAAACCTTGCATACGATTTATCTTCCATAAAGATAATAAATTTGTCAACTGTCCTAAAACGCTAGAATAGTCTTAAATGGTGAATTATTTTATATTAAATTTATGTGAAACCAACCCCCATGCTAAATTCTAAAATTGTTTTTGTTTTGTTTTCAGGATGTTCACACATAATTTCCCTTAGCTGTATCATTAACCCAAAGTCAGAGTAAGCCTCCCCATCATCTCCCATAATTGCACATAATCGTCTTTAAAAAAAAACAAAACAAAAAAAAAAAACACACAGGATTTATCTTCCATAGAAAAAATTTTTTTTATTAGCTCATCAAGCTCTTTCTATGTATGCCATTGTTCAAATATTTTAAGCCATTTCAATTGGCTTAAAATATTTCAATATTGGTATATATAGAAAGAGCTTGATAAGCTAAGAAAGAACCTTTTTAAATTTTTTAAATCAAGGAAGTTATGACTATTTTTATGCCTTGCGTGTTTGGATATTTTCCCCTCTTTAAGACCATATGCATTTTGTCACATTTTTTGCACTACTTTTTCAATAAAAATGCTATATCTTTGTTAAAACACAAGACTAAGCAATGAAATTTGCCATATAAGTGTATTTTTGTGCAAGGAATCTGAATATGCTACTGAAAATCTCCAGAATTAATGGTTTCCAAATAATCTGCAGTAAATGCATATAAATATGCTGCGATTACTTAAAAATGCCATGTATTCATTAAAAGAAAAGAAGTTAGAGAACTCAAAGTTTAGTTGTAATGCATTTTATGTGCTAAAAACTGAAATCGAAATCTAGGATTGGTTAAAAACGAATATATTGCAATATTTCTTTGGTATTATTGCAGATTAATACCTTCTGTTACCCCTCCCCATCTGACCACCTCTCCAAAATATGTGATTCTACCTTTATAAACAATTGCATGTGAACAACTTGAAAAACTTTAATAAAAGATAAAAATTATTTTAGAATTTAATGTAAAATGATTTCTCATTTTGAATCCTTCAAGCGTTTTAGGGCAGTTACCCCCCCCCCTCTTTTTCCTATGATAGATAAATCCTGAATGTTTTTTTTTTTTGTTTGTTTATTTGTTTTCTAAAAGGTGATTATGCGTGGTTTTAAGGTCTTTGTGCAATTATGAGAAGGTAGGGATGTTGCCACTCTGACTTTGGGTTAATGATAGGGCTATGGAAAATTATGTGTGAACATCCTGAAGACTTGATAGAAACAAAACAAAAACAATTTTAGAATTTAGAGTGGGGGTTGGTTTCACATAAATGTAAAATAATTCACCATTTCAAGACGATCCTAGCGTTTTAGAAAAGTTGACCAATTTATTTATTTTTTTTTTTGAGGGGGGGGAATTAATCGTGTGCACTTTTCTTTAAACGTTTTTATGCTTTTTTTTTTACGTTTATATGAGCTCACAGAGGAAGTTTGTTTAGTGGGGAGCTCTGCCACTTGTACTTAGTGTTATTGTTAAGGTTTTAAGGTTTTAGGAGGAGTCTTGCCACTCGTACCTAGGATTAGACATAGAATTAAGCGAGTTTTTTTGTTTTTTTTAAGAGGGTGTTTGATACCCATTGTGAAACTTTACAAGAATTATGACAAACAGACAAAAATAAATGTTATTTAAAAAAGTGACGTCCCTCTAACAGAAAACATGATGCTTGGAAAAATATCAAGTATTTAAATTCTATTTAAATATAAAAAAAGAAACAAGTTTTTGCTAAAGCTGACAAATTGTTAAAAATTTGAATTTGTTATTTTGATTTTTACTTACATTTCATGTCTTTTCCCACCGTTATTTTTTTTTAACTGAGCACCTCCCACAAATATTTAAATATTGATTATTTTTTTAATTTTATTTTTTTTTTAATAATCAGGTAGATTAGTTTCCATTCGATAATAATTCACTGAAAACATTTTTTAAGGGACGAAAATTAGAAGTGTGTTACTGTTCGAAATCGTACACGTGAACCAAAACATATTTCACATTTTTTAAAAATATTTGTATGGTTGCTAACAAAATAGCTCTAACTAAACATGTAAGAATTTTTTTTTATAACTAGATCTTCGATTAAAAAAAAAATCGATTTGGAATAAAAATAAACAACAAAAACAAATGTCTGTTTACGCCATGTTATCGCTGTTGCTGCTGAGTGCTACGGTCACTGATACTACAGAAGTCTTACCGAAAATGCTGTTTTATGATGTTCACATTTTTATCACTTTATTTGCTTAAAACTCTAAAAATATATAATGTATGTTATTATTTACTAATTCATTTGAAAGTATATTCATTTCTGAACAAAACGGTGGTATTTTGAAGACTTAAAGTGCTTTGGTTTTTAAAATATGACTATTTTAGTAGAAACCCCTTGAAATCTGTGATTATCCAAAGCGTTTTAATGGCCATGTGTATTGCTAGTTTAATCATTACCTAAAAGATAAATACTTCCCAAAATCTTAAAAAATCTCATTAATTTACCCAGCATTTTAAAATATTGGCGACTGCTCTTCTGTATCTCGGTAAATGCCAATTAGCCTTCTGTGTATCATGAGTAAGTTGTTTAAATCCGTGTTAAATATAGAAATTATCAACCATCTCTGCAAAAATAACCTACTCAGCAATATAGCTTCCATCCCACAAGATCTACAGATGATGTGCTAATCTCGCATAGGATGTGAATCTATTGATGGGAGAGGGGGGGGGGGTTCCTCTCTAGAACAATAAGTAGCTCTTGACATATCAAAGGTATTTGATAGGGTTTGACATAAAGGTGTACTATACAAGATTTCCAGCTATAAAATATCTGGAAATGTCTTCTCAACTATCAACTACTTTCTCTTCGAAAGGTTTATACAAGTAATCGTTGATAGAAGATGGAAGCTCAAAGTATCAACGCTAGTGTGCCTCAGGGATCAATCCTGGGCCCAACTCTCTTCTTTACCTTCATCAATGATCTCTCAAGCCACATTTTAAGCACATTTGTCGACATATATGCAGATGACACTACCATTTATGGCAACACTTCAAAGGCCAACAACAGTTAAGATCTCTTGGAGTCTCTTTTTCCTTTGATCTTAAACACATGGTACAGTGGGCCAAAACATGGCTGGCTGGCTGGTTAGTTTAAATTCATCCAAAACCACCAATACAGTGATCCCCACCTGGTCTCAGTTGATATGAATGGTTCTAGTATCAAAGAAGCACCTTGTATCAACAAGCTTTTGGGACTGGCTGTCACTCCGAACCTGAACTTACATTAAATCAGTTGTCAAGTTCACTGGAAAAATGGTTACATCATTCTACTGCTCCAGAAAGTATCTCACTCTCAATGCAATCTTCTATCTGTACAAGAGCCAAATACATCCTAAAATAGAGTACTGTTGCTACATCTGGGGAAGAGCTGCTCGATGTTACCTATCCTGCCTTGACAGTTCAAAATCAACTTCGAAATCAGATAGGTGATGCCCTTTTTCTCCTCCCTGCAATCTTTTTCCCATAGAAGAGATACTGCAAACCTGTCTCTGCTCTATCAATATTTTAATGGCAGGTGCTTGTCTGCGCTTCAATCTATGCTCCCCCCCCCTCTGCCAAACTTTCACAAAAAGAAAAAGACACTCATCTATCTACAACCACTATCAACAATTTCTCCCACTCTGTGTTGAAATCTAAACGCAAGTTTCATGAACAAATTTTCTTTCCTAGAATTGCCTGGCTGTGGAACTGTTCTGCTAGCCTGCTTTCCGCTGACTACAATATGGTCATCTTGAAGTCCAATGTAAACATTCTTGCTGCGCCGTCTCCTTAAAGTCAATTTCTACCCAATTTCCATCACCATAAACGTATTAACCTTTATCCTCTAGTGGCTTTTGGACCTTGATGAGCGGTGACTCCTCTGTAAAATATATATTAGTGCACTACAAATTTCAAAAATGTAATTTTCACAGGTTTTGCTAGTAGATTTGTAAGTATATAAACATTGGTGTGTTATTACATTGGAGATATTTGAAGGCTGTTTTTTTTTTTTTTTTTCCCTCTTTCTAATTGTCTATTGTTGTTTTTACAGGATATTCATAATGAAATTGAAAATACTACAAAGAAGGAAATGAGTTTAGAAGAAATGGAGAATGATGACACGGATTACATGTATGAAGATCGGTTAAAGAAAAAGTTTGTTAAAGTCTGGGAAAAACTGTGCGAGTTGAAAGGTCAGGATACGAGCACAGGAAGACCTATAGAGAAAAAATTTCGATTCCAAGGTTTGTTGTTTTATTAAAAAAAAATTTTTTATATTGCACTTGTACATTATTAGTTTATTAATCGGACATATTATAATCTAGGGAGTATATAAAAAGTTCTAAGAAACAGTTCTACAGTGATGTGTAGAATAGAAGCTTGTATAATAACATGCATCTTATGTTATTGTTTTTTTACTCGCCTTCATCTCAAACAAAGCATATCTCCACTTGAACGTAAGGAGCTACTAATCGGGACCATGCCTAAGAAAGATTAACAAGATGTTGGAATATATTACATTTGAACTTCTGCATATCAGTGTATTCGAAGAAACAAGTAGCAGAAAGGGAATTCCAAAGTCTAGCTGTTCTAGGGAAGAAACTATTAGAGTAGAAAGCTGTCATTTAGGGACCTCAACAGTAAAGGGGGTGTGATTTTGTTGCTAAGTAGGTTTGTCGGGGATATGTACGTTGAGGGGGTACAAGCGCAATGAGTTCATCAGTGCACATTTCATTAAAATATTTGTAAAACAGGCACAGGGATGCAGCATTGCGGCGATGGGGCAAGGGTGGAGCCTAGTTGAAGGAGTGGGGCCAATTAGATTGCATACCCTTTTTTCGACCCTATCCGAGAGAGAGAGATACTAGCATTAGGTGCACCAGCCCAGATGTAGAAACAACGCTCCACGCATGGGCGAATGGCAGCATTGTAGACGTACATGATATTCTCTGGTGTGAGTAGTCTTCTAGCACAATAGAAGGAACCCACCTTCCTTGCAGCGGCCTTCGTAATAGATGGTAATTCTATCCCAGTGAATGAATGTTATTTTCCTAGACTGCAATTTTTTTCTTGTTGTGGTTCCTGAATTTTAAGCAGAAATGAATACCTGTTTCACCTACGTAATATATGCAGTAGGTATAGTAGATGATGTTGGTTGAGTTATGCCAGCATCCATAACTATATGTTTGCAGCTCTTGCAACAGATTTATTGCATGGTAAAGTATGTATGCGGTTGTTTAATTTAAGCTTATGTTGGGTAATGTGAGAAGTACTGTTATGTTTGCCTTCTAGCATTGATTTGTCACGAGTTGTTTTGAGATGTAGTCAGTGAACATTGTGCAAGATGTCTACTTAAACAAAAGTTCGTCAAATATGGGCCCTGACATCTTGAACAATGTTTAATCATAAAGGAGGAGGAGGAAGAGTAGGAGGAAAACAAAGACCAATCTTATCTATACTGGATCCATTACTATGATATGTTTCCTCATCATATCTCTGGCATGTCTTCCTTCACTAAAATTTTCTGTTTAACATCTAATCATATAAATCCACTGACGAAACTGACTCGATTTAGTGAAATATGAATTATATCTACTAATGTAAAAACAAAAAAAAAAAAAAAAAATGCAGACCCAATATATGCAACATAGCACACAATTGGTCCTTTTTTTTTTTTTTTTTAATTATTATTCTTGTTCACCTCAAACAAGGTATATTATTACTTGGACATAAGTGGTTACTATTTGGGATCATATCTACATGAATTGTATGTGGCGAGTTTTCACATGACATTTAAGTTTCTGCATGTCAATACAGTAAGGGAAGCAGGAGACTGAAGGGAGGAAATCCAAAGTGTAGCTGTTAGAGGGGAAAAAACTGCTAGAGCAGAAAGCTTTAGGGGTGTGATTTTGCTGCTTGTCGGAGGGGGTACAAGTACTACAAGTTCATCAGAGCACATTCCATTAAAATATTTGTAAAACGGGTACAGGGATGCAGCATTGTGGCAATGGTGCAGAGTTTGGAGCTTGGCCGATAGTGTGAGACCTATAAGATTGGAGACTCTTTTTGAACCCTGTCTTAAGAGGGTTAAGCGGCAGAAGCACCAGCCCAGATGTGGCAACAATACTCAATGCAAATTTTGAGTTTGAAGAGATCTCAGGTAGTGTATACTTACAAACATATCCATTCTGGCCTTCTCTTTTACTCACAAACGTAAGAACTATTTAAACCCAACATGAAAATATATTATTTATTCTAAGATCTTACCATTGTGTTTGTGTTGGATAACGAATTGAGGGGGGGGGGTATATATTATTTGTATATTCATGTACGTATATATGTGTGTATATATGTGGTTACCTTTAACGCATCTCCTTACATCATCAACGCTCTGATCTCCATCTGGCATCAATTGGGATGGATGGCTCTCGTCTGTGAGAGGCCCCGTGTTTTGACAAGCTTCTGGGTTTGACCTTTACTCCTGATCTGAAATGGAACACGTACATCAAGTTTGTTGCCAAGGTCGCTGGAAAGATGGTGGGATCCTTCTACCGCTCCAGAAGATCTCACTACTGATGCAATTCTCTATCTATATAAAAGCCAAGTACGTCCAAGGATGGAATACTGTTGCCATATCTGGGCAGGAGCTGCTAAAAACAGCCTACCCTGCCTTGACAGAGTACAAAATAGACTTCGTGGCTTAGTGAAGATGCCCTTTTCTCTACCCTGCAACCTCACAGAAGAGACATTGCGAGCCTATCCTTGCTTTATCGTTATTTCCATGGCAGGTGCTCGTCTGAACTCCAATCTCTGGTCCCCCCTCGCCAATCTTTCCCGAAAAACACCCGTCTAGCTGAATCCACTGAAAAATTTCCCCCACTCTTTATCTGTGCCTAAATCAAAACGTGGATTCCATGAACAAAGCTTCTTTCTAAGAACTGCACGCTTGTGGAACTCTGTTCCGTCTGCCTGCTTCCCACCTGACTACAACTTGGATGTCTTCAAGTCCAACGCTAACAAATTCCTAATGAACCGCCCCTTTAAGTAAACACTTCATCAAATCTCCACACTAACGTAATGTACTTGCAATAACCCTTATCCCTGAGTGGCTTCCGGGCCTTGATAAGTGGTGACCAGCATGTAAAAAAAAAAAAAAAAATTTTTTTAAATATCTCAGTTGTATTATATGCGAGTCTGTATGTGTATATATAATATATATATGTATATATTGTGTATCATCTATTGTGTGTATTTTGCATTTATGCAACATTTCTAACATGTACGTATCAAAACAGTTGTAGACAAAATAGTTCATTTCAACAGTTGCAGATAAACACAACACGTACCTCATTTTTATATAAAACATTTATTCTATTGATTCTGCCCGGCATATCTTCACATCTTGGCATCACGAGAGAGATCAACTTCCCTTGGAGTAGGTATTCCAAACCAAAATTTTATTTTCATTATATCTAAAAAAAAAAATGAATGTGGTCATATAGATTTTTTTAAACAATAAAGAAAAGTACCAAATTTATTTTGGTAGTTCAATTAGCCATCATGTTATGATCGTTCAAAGTTTGTTGGAAAGTTGAAAATTTGCTATCATGGTCTAGAAGCCAAATTTCATAGTATATAACTAAAAATGTAAGCTACTAACAAGTGAGAAATCCTTATAAATGTAATGTCATCTTGTGGTAAATGAAAATTAATACGAATGAAAGCAATAATTATTAGATGAAACCAACCAGGCAAAATCCCAATACCAACGAGGGGAAAAAAGCGCAAATATGACACAGAAATGCAACTTTGACTGTTCATATCAATTTCATTTCAATAGCTAATGTATTGAATCTTCTTAGTATGATTCATAACCCATTAGAGATCAAGATATTTTTTTTTTTAAATTATAAATTGATAAAAACACTCAATTGTGGACCATGTAAAAGCAGTCGAACAGACAATTTGGTGAAAAGGGTTAAAAAAAAAAGTCAAAAGTACATGTTACTGAAATTGCTGTAAAAATGGATTGGAAGTAGAAGCTTAAACTTTGCAACTTTACTCATTTTTGGGTGAGGAATTCAAAAAGATGTTTGACTTGTTTCTCATAACAAAACTTTTTTGCCTTTTTTTGTTTGTGCACCCGTCATTAAAATCCGAGGGAGAAATCAGTATTTTAAACTATGACCGAAGCATGAAATAAATAACAAAAAAATTAAACTAGATATTGATTTTTCGGTTTCATTTAAATTTGTTGTTGACCTTTAAAAGTTGCTTTAATTCAAAAAAAATGTTTCATTAAAATTATGTTTTGTTTGGACTCCCCCCCCCCCCAAAAAAAAACCCAACTATTTTATAAAAATCCAATGTTGCTTTCATTACAAAATTGTTTTATTAAAATTATATTTTCTAACGCAAACTTTTCAATAAAGGTTTTTACAATTATATTTTGATAAATTCTTATACAGTAAATGTTTTCGTTTTCAGATGGCACTCGTCCTGTTTAGACAATTATGAATGTCATTTTCATTTTTTGCTTTTAATAATTTTTTCATTTTCTGTTTTTAATTATAAAAAAATATATACGTTTCATTAAAAACTTTCCCGTTTTCATTAATTAAATCGAAACATTTCCAATTAAACAATTACGGATATATGTTCTCTTTCACTTTCTTTTATTTACTTTTTTTCATAGTTCTTTCCGGAAGTAATTAATATCTAGTTTAATTTTCTTGTTATTGATTTCTAACTTCGGTCATAGTTTAAAATACTGATTTCTCCCTCAGATTTTAATGACAGGTGCGCGATAAAAAATTGCGTCTCCATTTTTTTCCGTCGGTCACATGCAACTAAAAATGTTTTTTTTTGTTTAAAATGTATCCAGTTTAATTTTTCAAAGATACTTTGACAATACTGAAGTTTATCCAACCAAAAGAAGATAAAGCAAAGAACATATGAAAGTTTGAAAGAAGATATAGAAAATAAACAACTGACATTTTTTTTTAAAATTGTAAATTTTCATTTCTTTTATTGATGCACTAAAATATTATTTTAAGCAATAACTTTCTATAACTTTTAAATAAACAAAAACTTGCCTAAGAACTTTGATATATCTATAATGAAACAAGTTGTTTACGTTTTGCTTCGGCTCGTTCATGTTGACAGTTGATTTTCATGATAATACTTTGTACCTTGGTCTGTTGTAAATCTCGATGTGTAGGTACATTCACTTTTATTAGTGGCGCTCCTTGATTTATGAGCCTAGTAATACGACACCAACAGATTATTAAAGAGGAGATATTTCTCTACAAAACAGTGCCATTTTCGGAATTTTTTCAATTGAATTTCTTTCATATTTCTTTCACTGAAGTTTTCAAGTTGGATTTTTTTGCGAAAAACAACTTAAAACCCTTTTTTAAGCTCACCATATTGATGCAACCCTTTTTCTTTAAAATGTTACTATTTTTTTTTATACCTAGAGAGTCACAATATCATGCGCACCAAATTTGAAAAACACCAACATTTTTTTGTGTAAAAAAAAAAAAAATAAAAAATAAAAAAATAAAGCGGCGTTCACCAAAATTAGTGACATAACTTGAAGTAGCCTGGAAAAAAAAAACTATTAAAGACACAAGAAAAAGAATTATAAAGCAAAAAGATTAAACTTTATTTAAATCAAAACTTTATCAAAATAACCCAAAAATAAACAAAATATATCGCAAGTTGAAGTTAAGGGAAATTTACCAGATTTCGCATCCTAAACTAGGCTAGTTTGGGATACCTACTTGGAGTCATCTATTTTCCCCGGCATTCTGCTAACAACTGATTAAAATCTACTCAAATCTATGTATCATCACGTGTCCAAAACCCCAACGCTAATGTAAGCCTAAATCTAGTACTTTCGTTTGTAAACTAAAATTCCTCCAGAACTTTGTTTACCTTTATTTTTCAAGTTAACATTCCTTTGTAGCGTTTCATTATTATTTCAGCTGTCACGCATATTTTATCAATCTAATTGTTTTTATTTTTCTAATCATAATTGTTGATCCAGCGACCCCGCTGTTGCTTGGATCAATTAATAATAATAATAATAATAATGTTTTGACCATTGATACTGTCTGCCATAGTTAACAGATACTACGCTGTAATCACAGCCAAAAGGTCACAACATTACATTTTTCGATCAAAGAATACAACCTACATATGCAGGCAACTGCAAACACTACATGTCCTGCGAATTGCAGAAAACCTTTAAGTTGTGGAAGAAGGTGAACAATTCAATTCTTGGGTTTATTAGTTCTGCCATTAGTTTTGCCGAGTTCCCATGAAATGTTGATGCCACTAATTCTCGGTTTCAAAAAACCACAGAATTCTTTCCAGGAGATTATTCCTTATGATCTCGAAAAACTTTGAAGCCAATCACCATGTCTCAGAATACACAATGCATGGGTTTTTCTTCCTAATAATTTCTTTCTTTGGTTTCTATTTCTACAATTGCCAACAAAATAAAAATCTGCATAATAAATAAATCCACATATCTCTATCTCATGGTTTTACATCTCTATTATAACTTCCTGTGACTTCTCGTTTTACTCGGCCCTGTCGGTAGGGCATTAGAATACACCGACTGCCCCCCTGCAGAGGGTAAAAGTCCCTCAATGGGGGTCCTGGATATGACCTTAAACTATATCCAGTGGTGAGGCCCCAGCTTGTGGGCTTTGGGGAGTGTGGAGCCACCCTTTAATTACAATTGCTCCCAGGTCCACTCTGACCCGGAGTGGTAGTACCTGTTAAGGTCCCAACTATGGGTTAAATAGAAACCGACGTGAAAACAACAAATATATTCTATCAAAAAAATTTTTTCTTCAAAATCTTTGGATTCGGCATTAAATAACCCGAAAAGGGTTGATATGCCGTAAAACAAAAACAACCAACCAACCAACATTCTCTTTTTGCTAGATTCCGTTTTTTTTTTTTTTTTTTTTTTTTTTTTTATTTTAATCTCTATCTCTACTATTATATACTCGTAAAACGGAACTTTGTAAGTGTGAGTTCGTACCCTATGGACTCGAAAACGATTTTTATGAAATTTTACACAAAGGTACTTTATGTGCTTTTAGATAGGTTTTGTATCAGAATGTTTTCGATAAGTGTTGATAATCGATAATAAAAATAATCAATAAGTATTGATAATCGATAATAAAAATAATCAATAAGTATTGATAATCGATAATAAAAATAATCAATAAGTATTGATAATCGATAATAAAAATAATCAATAAGTATTGATAATCGATAATAAAAATAATTCAATGAAAGAAAAAAACAGACAATTTTGACCAAAGTTAAGACCTTACACAGCCTAACATCAATAGTGCAGAGAAGTTTTATTACCACGCTAGCCGAAAGGTCCGACATAATAAAATCGACCATAGGTTCTTTGATATGACAGGTGCATTTGAAATCAATGTTTCTGTTTTGAGCACTGTTGAAACATGGTACTTGACTTTTGTATTTTAAACTTTAATTCAAACTATTATATATAAAATATGATTTTATAAAATCAATAGTAGGTTCTCTAGAGTGCAATGTAGACTAAGTCACTGTAAGGAGGCATGTGAAGCTTCCTGGCGATGCACTGATAGATCCCAGACTAGAGCAGATAACCAATCGATTTGATTGAAAAATGGGTGATTTCAATGATTTCGATGACAATAAAAATATGGAAGTGTGAATTGATCATTATTCAATCCCAGGCAATGTTGAGTATCTCTGCTAGTAAAAGAATATCGTTCAAATTCCTTAAGTAAACTCCAATAGTCTTTGACAATTCTCTATGGAATCTCTTAATCAGAAATGAAAAGAAAGTAAAAAACATTTCATTAATTTAGTTTGAATAAATTAATGAAATTTTTTAATAAGAAATAAGAAAAAACATTTCATTAATTTAGTTTCAATAAATTAATTAAATTTTTTAATAATGAAATGTTTTTGTTGTTTCTTATTAAAAAATTTCATTAATTTATTGAAACTAAATTAATGAAATGTTTTTTCTTGTTTCTTAATTTACTTTCAATAAATTAATTAATTTTTTAATAAGAAACAAGAAAAAACATTTCATTAATTTAGATCCAATAAATTAATTAATTTTTTCATAAGAAACAAGAAAAAACATTTCATTAATTTAGTTTAAATAACAATGATTAATAATCTCTCATTTCACAAGCTCATCATTTTCTTATATTCTTGATTTCTAAAATTTTCAGTTGTCATCATATTTATTTCTGTTCCTCCCCTCCATAACATCTCTTTTCTTACAGACACAACAAATTCCACTTCCTACATTCTCCCAAATTTTCTAACTCTTATTTTCCATAATAAAATTTTTTTCAAAAGTCTTTGTTTATATAATCGTTTTACTATGATCACACACACATCATCTGCCAGTCGACACATTGTGAACCTTGTGCCTAACAATGACCCAGTTTTTGTTTTGCAAATCATGTTCCTTATGCTACATTCACAAAAATAAATTCCACTATGATATTTTTTTTCTTTCAACAAAATCACCAAAGAAATATGGCAACCATTAAAGATTGCAGCCAGAGTAGAATACAAGAAAACACTCTGTATAGACATTAAAAATGTATTTTGTTGGGTTTGTTAAATATTAATAAGAGACATTATTTTTTTTAGTTAAAATCCATTTAGTATTATGCATGTAAACTTGATAAAACACACTTTAAATGTGCTGACATTATTTAAATAAATGAAATCAAAACAAGATGGTGACTAAATTTGACCTGATGTCATGTGATTTGACTTATTCACAATGATATAGATATATTTTAAGCATGTTTTTTTTAATGTTATATGCGTAAAACTAAATAGATTTTAACTTGAAATGATGATTCCTTAATTAATAATAATATAAAAAAAATCAACAACACAAAAACATTTTTGCAGCTTAAAATTACATCAGAAAGATTCCAGAGTTCAACAAGATACACCTAAATAAGGTTGCAGGTTACATCGATCAAAACGTTTGTGCAAATAATACAAATGACTCGCCATCTCTGAATATATATACATATAAATATACACAAAGATGTACACACACACACATATATATATATATATATATATATATATTGTTGCTAAGATGCACCTGACTGTTCTTACCGACACCAGATAGCTCGGGCTTCGTAGATATGAAAAAGCAAAAATAAAAAATGTAAAAGTGCTGGCATACCAAAGCGCAGTGGATGATATGTTTGATTAGAAATGTTGCTTCGTATAAGCTCACTTTTTAAAAAAAATTTTTTTTTTTTATGACACTGTTCCAGCGTAGGACAAGACTTTAAACACCTAGCTACACCAGGTTTGGGGGCTGTTAGAAAAAATGTTTTAAAACATTTGACAGAGAGCATGGCAGCTGTAGGTGTCAGACAGCACCCCACCTTGAATGCACTTGAGTCAATCGTGGTGTGGTCAGGCATCCAGTCGGCTTTGCGTTTCTCTGCCATGCCGACATCAACTCTTTATAGCATGTGCAATTGTAATTCCAGGGTTGTTGAACTTTTCAATTCCCGTGCATCTCATGCCACACATCAGTGTTTACAGTTGCAAATTACTTAGGACTTCGTACCTGTCATGACTGATGACACGAGAACATACACTGCGGATTAAATGAAGGATTCCATTCTAAATTCTATGTAGATTCCTATTTTTAACTGAAAGATTCCAGAGTTGGACAAAATACACCTAAATAAGGTCGGAGGTTGCATCGATCAAAGCGTTTGTGCAAATAATATAAACGACTGATTTCTGCCAACTCGCTAGAACTTTACATTTTATCTTTTGTTACTAAGCTTGATGGAATTGTTGAAGGGGGAGGAGCATACTTTGTTCTGACCCCCTGGGGAAATTGGTACCCTATCCCCCACCCCTTCAAGTTGAGAAATTATCTCTAAAAAAAGTTATTTTTGTTTGTTTATTATTTGTTTTTTTATCACTGTCTGAAGAAAAAAAAACATCAAGATTTATTTTTTGATTTTGATTTTGATTCCTCTTGCTAAGCGGAAAACATCTGTTTTTGTTTTATTTCAGTGTCCATTTGTCTTTTGATTTTATCAAAATTGACGCATTAATTTTTCACAACATTTTATTTAAATGCCAGAAAACTAATGAACATTTTTTTTTTTTTTTTAAATTAAACATTTTTTTTTGCTCATTAAAGTTTTAATCAATAGTTATTTACATATATTGAGTGTTAGTATGCCACGCACACCTGGAAAAGTTTTATTTTGTCTTCAGGATGAGTAAATATTGCATTATGCCAAAAATATCTAAGGAATAAAATTACTGAATATCTATTAAAAGTTGTAATCAATTATTGTTTCCATTTTCATCTGGTCGCTCACCAATTCACAAGACGTCTATTCGTCCTGTACGACAATAAAGTATGTGATGCGGCATATTCTGTACGTTGCTTTCACGTTGTACAGAAGGCCTACCCCAAACATCACCGTAAGTGTAACCATGCGAAGACCTTTGCTCTGTAGGCAAAAAGAACTTTTCAAATGGCACTAATAAAAAAAAAAATCTATTACATTTATATATATTCTTTGTAGATAGAAATATATATATTCTTTGTAGATAGAAATATATATATTCTTTGTAGATAGAAATTTATACATTCTTTGTAGATAGAAATTTATACATTCTTTGTAGATAGAAATATATACATTCTTTGTAGATAGAAATTTATACATTCTTTGTAGATAGAAATTTATACATTCTTTGTAGATAGAAATTTGTACATTCTTTGTAGATAGAAATATTTACATTCTTTGTAGATAGAAATTTGTACATTCTTTGTAGATAGAAATTTGTACATTCTTTGTAGATAGAAATTTGTACATTCTTTGTAGATAGAAATTTGTACATTCTTTGTAGATAGAAATTTGTACATTCTTTGTAGATAGAAATTTGTACATTCTTTGTAGATAGAAATTTGTACATTCTTTGTAGATAGAAATTTGTACATTCTTTGTAGATAGAAATTTGTACATTCTTTGTAGATAGAAATTTGTACATTCTTTGTAGATAGAAATTTGTACATTCTTTGTAGATAGAAATTTGTACATTCTTTGTAGATAGAAATTTGTACATTCTTTGTAGATAGAAATTTATACATTCTTTGTAGATAGAAATTTATACATTCTTTGTAGATAGAAATTTATACATTCTTTGTAGATAGAAATTTATACATTCTTTGTAGATAGAAATTTATACATTCTTTGTAGATAGAAATTTATACATTCTTTGTAGATAGAAATTTATACATTCTTTGTAGATAGAAATTTATACATTCTTTGTAGATAGATATTTATACATTCTTTGTAGATAGAAATATATACATTCTTTGTAGATAGAAATTTATACATTCTTTGTAGATAGAAATTTATACATTCTTTGTAGATAGAAATTTATACATTCTTTGTAGATAGAAATTTATACATTCTTTGTAGATAGAAATTTATACATTCTTTGTAGATAGAAATTTATACATTCTTTGTAGATAGAAATATTTACATTCTTTGTAGATAGAAATATTTACATTCTTTGTAGATAGAAATATTTACATTCTTTGTAGATAGAAATATTTACATTCTTTGTAGATAGAAATATATACATTCTTTGTAGATAGAAGTATATGTATTCTTTGTAGATAGAAATTTCCCCTTCATTTTATTTGCAATTTGGGCAATATTTATCCAGTTTTATGTTTTTACACCTATATCTCTTTCCCAATTGTTTTCCTTTGTTAGGCTCTAATGATTACTTTATTTAACTAATTATCTATTTTAAATTTTATCTGTCAACATTCTACTCCTGGAGTGTATTAACTTTTAGTTGAAATTAATTTTTTTTTTTTTTTTTTTAACTCAAAGCTTTTAGGTTTTTGTTGAATGGTGTTTTAATTATTAAATCTAGGAAAACTTATTCCTTATAATTCTCTTTCCATTCTGACTATTTAATATTGTCCCCTGATTCATGATAACTCCATTGATTCTTATATATTATTTTAATTGGAATTCATTATTGAGATGAGTATTATTTAATTTATTTTATTGCGGACTATTATTCTCATCTTTATTGGTTGTTGTTTCACGATATTTCGGCCAACTATTCCTCTGGCCTTTGTCAGGTGGTAACCACGATCGATAGGAACTTTGAATCTCCTAACTGCATTCTCAGCAATTACTGCCATCCGTAGTTGTTGTCGTCTCACCACGTTTTGACCAAGTAAGCCTCTGACCGGCTTTGGGTAAGATTGAAACCACTATCTTCAGACAATGCTCATCTGGAACCGTAGAGATTCAACGTCTGTATCTACTGTGCCACGGGTCCCGATGAGCATTGTCTGAAGATAGCGGTTTTAATCCTACCCAAAGTCGACCAGAGGCTTCTTGACCAAAACGTGGAGAGACGACGACAACAACTACGGATGAGAATGCAGTTAGGAGAGTCGAAGTTCCTATCCGTTGATTCTTGTTAAAACTTGAAATAAATTTTGTATCGCAAAAAAAAAAAATCTTTTTACATTTTTTTTTTCTACTTCATTCTTTTCCGTTTACGCAATTTTGTTTATTTCCATTCGTTTCATTGATCTTAATTTTTTTTAAAATATTGATTAAATTTCCAGTTAATTATTGATTTGTAAATATGTTTATTCTTTTCATTTTTATCAGGTTTGGGAGTAGGTAAGATATATATATATATATATATATATATATATATAGTCTATCATGTAATCTTTTTTTTTTCTTTTTAACAAATTATAACAATTTTACTCAATAATCCACGTATCAATGGAAATGGTAAGTTCCACCATACATTAAACACCAGGGCTCATCGATCCTAACTCTGTTAAATTTATTTTTTTCAATTCACCCCAAAAGTCATCCAATGGTTCATTGTCACCAGTCGTCTCTCCTAACAACAAATTAAATGGTTCCCAGCACCCTGGAAGACCTTATTAGTCTCTCTAGTATTTAAAAATACTAGAGATCAGTCATTTGCATCTCAGTACAGACCACTTATTCTTCTCTACGTTCTAAGTAAATTGTTTAAATCAGTGATAAGCAATATGGTTTCTATTTTGCAAGATCTATAGCTGATGTACTGACTGTAATCTCACACAAGATTAGTGGATCTACCTTCAAAAGTTTCCTCTCTAAAACAATAGCTCTTGACATATGAAAGCATTTGATTGGGTTTGGCATAAAAGTCTACTTCACAAGATTTCCGACTACAGATTTGCTTGAATTGTTCTCTAAACCATTGAATATTTTCTCTCCGATAGGTTTATACACGTATTTGTATTGAGGTCCCTAAATGGCAGAGAGCTTTCTACTCTAATAGTTTCTTCCTTAGAACGTCTAGACTTTGGAATTCCTTTCCTGCTACCTGCTTCCCTGACTGTACTGATATGCAGAAATTCAAATGTAATGTAAACCAACATCTTGTTAATCTTTCTTAGGCATCGTTCCAATTAGTAGCCTCTTACGTCCAAGTGGCGATATGTCTTGCTTGGAAGGTGAGTAAAAAAAAAAAAAATATCTCTCGTTTTGAGGAAGTATCCTTCCTCGATAAGCTTTTGGGACTAATCTGAAATGGAAGACTCACAACAAAATGTGTTGTCAAGGTCACTGGAAAAATGTGTTGTCAAGGTCACTGGAAAAATGTGTTGTCAAGGTCACTGGAAAAATGTGTTGTCAAGGTCACTGGAAAAATACTTGGATCACTTTACTCTCCAGAAGATATCTTACTCCTGATACAATCCTTTATTTCTATAAGAGCCAAATATATCTTAAAATGGAATACCGATGTCACATCAAAGGAAGAGCTGGTCAGCGCACCCTTTCCTGGTTTGACTGATGTCTTTTCTCTCCTCCTTTCTTCTCACCGTTAATTTCATAGCAAGTGCTCAACTGAGCTTCAATCTATGATTCTTCCACAACTAACACTTGTCTAGCTACAGCCACTGTCAACAATTTCTCCCCATGCTCTATCAATGCCTAAATCTAAATGCAAATTCCATGAACAAATCTGCTTTCCTAAAACTGCCCCCCCCCATGGAATTCTGTTTCGCGGGTCTTTCCAGCTGATCATGATCACCTTCAAGTACAATGTAAACAAGTTCTTGTTTAGGCATCTCCTTAAATAATCAAATTCTATCCAATTTCCACCACTACCAATCATTATATTTTCTCTCTGACTACCATATTCATTAACCCTTATCCTCAAGTAGCCTCTAGGCCTTGATAAGTGATAAAAAACTCGGGTTTGTATTATTGTACACATAGATTCGAAAAAGTTGTCAAAAAACAAATATATAACAAATAAATGTTATCAAAGACAAGATAAGTTACTTTTCTACCCAACTGGATGTATTTTTCGTGTTTTTATTCAATATAACATGTTTATTAAGCTCAAAAAACACACAGTGTTTACCGATGTATTGGAAAATTCAAGATGGCGCCTGACTCTCTCTTTAACACGGTAAGTTTGGGAAAAGGTGTTATAAACAAAAAACTAGACAAACTACTGTTAGAAACTCGCTCAATATATGTTACCGTGACATAGACTGACATATATTCAGCGGGTTTTTACAGTATTTTGTATAGTTTTTTATTTATAACATCTTTTCCCAAACTTACCGTGTTAAAGAGAGAGTCGGGCGCCATATTGAAGTTTCCAATACATCGGTAAACACTGTTTTTCGAGCTGAATAAACATGTTACATTAAATAAAAACACAAAAAATATATCCAGTTTGGTAGAAAAGTAACTTATCTTGCCTTTGATAACATTTATTTGTTACATATTTGTTTTTTGACAACTTTTTCGAATCTATATGTACAGTAATACAAACCCAAAAAATCTACTCTGTTCAACCCCACTCCCACCTCATTCAAAAAACTAGAATTCACTTGCATATTCATAATACGTTCTAACAAGTTTATTGAATTTTTTCTGTTTCCAAGTTTTACTTATTTTAATGAATTGTAATTTTTTTTTTAACACTAACAAATCCCAAATGGTTTCTTTTAACATCTCATTACATTTTCACCAGGAAAACTTAGATTCAGTCTTTTTTTTTTCTCTGCTTAAATATTGGAAACTCATTTTTCAGAAGATCAAGTGAGAGAAAGAAAGGATGGTGTGTATGTAGATCCTCATCTTTCACATTTTTGTCTTTCTCCTCAGTGTGTATATTTATTGCTTCTTCATTCAACTCTGTGTATTATTTTTTTGTCCTTCCTTTCTCTGATGTTGGCACAAGCTCTTGTTCAATGTTTTTTTTTTTTTTTTTTTTAATCTTTTATCTGGTTGAATCTTGCGTTTTTCTGATGTGCTTGGCTTTTCATTCAGAACAATTTACTCCAATATAGCTATAATAAGTGTTATGTTCGACGTTCATCTTCGACGCCAAATGTTATGTTTGCAGGTTGAACCAAATAACGTATAACGCAATACAAATGAAGACTCAACAAACAAAGGTAGATCAATAAGAAGTGTATTAGCAAAAGTATATTTACAGTATATTTTCATAATGGTTGTCAGGTAAGAGAGTCTTGGCTGGAGAACATATCTGCTCTCGGCTCGGCCTTCGGTGGCTTCTGGTTAACACACACTCAGACTAACCGAGTCTTGCTATTTATGTGTAATATTATCCACATATGTAAATGAGTGGGTGCCACCACAACAATAAGAATTGTTAGTTTCTATTTTGATAATATACTCTTGTATGTATATATATATATATATATTAATGTACTTTTTGTTTTCTTACAGGCACACGATATACAGAAATCAATCGAAGAATTGAAAAATTTGTCAACAAAAAGAAAATATTTCCTGATTATAATGATATCAAAAAAATTGTTAACCAAGTGAACACTCATTATAAATTATATTTAGGGTAAGGTTATTTTTAACTGAAATGTTAAAATTTAATTTTTTTTTCTTGTTTTAAATCCCTGTTCTGACAACAGATTAACTTGTCCTTACCGAATTTGTATTTTTCTGAGTCTGGACAGGTAAACTCTTCTAAAATGTATATTTGCAAAATCAGCTACAGATTAATTTATACATCATTCCTTGACATTTTTCTACCCTTCTAATCAAGAAATGTGTGTATTCAGTAACTCTGATAGTTGTTGTATCATAAACGTTAGGAATTGCAAGAATACACTGTTTTGGGCATGCACAGTCTCCCCTTCTCTCTCTATTTCTCTCTTTATTCCTCTCTCTCTCTCTTTATTCCTCTCTCTCTCTTTATTCCTCTCTCTCTCTCTCTTTATTCTTCTCTCTTTATTCCTCTCTCTCTCTCTCTCTCTCTCTTTATTCCTCTTTCTCTCTCTCTCTCTTTATTCTTCTCTCTTTATTCCTCTCTCTCTCTCTCCCTCTCTCTTTATTTCTCTCTATTTTTCCTCTCTCTCTTTATTCCTCTCTCTCTCTTTATTCCTCTCTCTCTCTCTTTATTCTTCTCTCTTTATTCCTCTCTCTCTCTCTCTCTCTTTATTCTTCTCTCTTTATTCCTCTCTCTCTCTCTCCCTCTCTCTTTATTTCTCTCTATTTTTCCTCTCTCTCTTTATTCCTCTCTCTCTCTCTTTATTCCTCTCTCTCTCTTTATTCCTCTCTCTCTCTTTATTCCTCTCTCTCTCTTTATTCCTCTCTCTCTCTTTATTCCTCTCTCTCTCTTTATTCCTCTCTCTCTCTCTTTATTCCTCTCTCTCTCTCTTTATTCCTCTCTCTCTCTCTCTCTCTCTTTATTCCTCTCTCTCTCTCTTTATTCCTCTCTCTCTCTCTCTCTCTTTATTCCTCTCTCTCTCTCTTTATTCCTCTCTCTCTCTCTCTCTCTTTATTCCTCTCTCTCTCTCTTTATTCCTCTCTCTCTCTCTCTCTCTTTATTCCTCTCTCTCTCTTTATTCCTCTCTCTCTCTCTCTCTCTTTATTCCTCTCTCTCTCTCATTATTCCTCTCTCTCTCTCTCATTATTTCCCTCTCTCTCATTATTTCCCTCTCTCTCTTTATTTCCCTCTCTCTCTCTCTCTCTCTCTCTCTCTCTCTCTCTCTCTCTCTCTCTCTCTCTCTCTCTTCTCATTCCTCTCTCAATCTGTTTTCTATTTATGAATTAAAGAAGTCTTTAAAACAATGACTGGATTATTCAGTACATAAAAAATGTCCACATGTACAACTTACAATCATATTTCACTACATGACAAACCTGAATGTACATAAACCTGAAGATGGCTGGACGGCATATCAATTGTAACAGTAGAAAAAAAGATATCACGTTTCTGAATTTGAGATGAGGATTGAAAATCTGGATTATTTGGATGCAACTGTTCATATCTTCAGTGTTATCCAAACAATGTTTTTTTCTTTTCTTTTTTTACCTTCTTCAGGTGTATCTTGTTGAACTCCAAAATCTGCACGGATTTTTGAAGGAACTCTTCATTTAATCTAGGGGGGTAGCATGCTCTTGATCTGTCAACCATGTCTGGGTAGCAGTCTTAAGTGTTGATATTTTACATCACTGGTTATGGCTGATGGAGCAAGAGCTGTAAATTAAATAAAAGATTCCGTTTGAAATTCTATACCTGTTCTAGTGTTCGACAGAATGGTTTTCAAATTCAAAAAATACACCTGAAGGTCGGAGGGTACATTAGCCGAAAGATGAGGATAGTAGTCTGAAGAAGATATGCTGAGCACATGTGATGGGTGTGAGCAGTTCACAAATTTCGGCCATGTCGCCTTTATTCTTATGGCTGTACTTAATAGTAAACACTTCTAAAAGTTGTCCACCTATGATTGTACATCTGTGTGTATTTTTTGTATCCAAAATTATGGCTCGATTTGAACATTGGTTGCAATGTCAGTTTCTGATCTCCGTCAGTTTGTAAAAGAAAAAATCTCTGTTCAAATAAAATCACGACCTGTTCGAAACAAGTAATCAAAGGTTTATTTTCTTTGGCGTTTACAATGATACTCGTTTCTTTTCCTGCCAAACAAGAGGCCTGCAAATCCCGAACAAATCAAAACCCAAGTCTAAGCGAACACCAACAGATCGTCTGTTTTCAACAACTACCAAAATCCAACTAATTATTAGACGCTAGAAAACCAAACTGTTGCCCTCACTCCCAGCCCCACCCACAGGAAAGGGAAAGATGACTAATGGAAGCGAAGCAATAGTCAAAAGAAAACCAATGTAAATAACAACTTGATTGCTCTATAATTCTAGCTCTTAACCAAATCTGTATGCCTTCTTTTTCAGGAAGTCTGCAATAGAGGATTTGGCGAGAGAAGCTTTTACCGATGTTGGTAATAAACTTCAAGACAGACGACACAGGAATTTCATTCTTACATTTGGTAACAGCCAAACGGAAGTGAGCAGGTCTGTGACAAACTTTTCTATCTTGCTTTATTTTAATGTTTGATAACTTTAACTTAACCCTTTCACTTATTTTTTAATTACTTATTCAAAACGAGGTAGGCTATTTCATTTGTTAATTTGGGTTTGTATTACTGTACACATAGATTCGAAAAAGTTGTCAAAAAAAACAAATATATAACAAATAAATGTTATCAAAGGCAAGATAAGTTACTTTTCTACCAAACTGGATATATTTTTTGTGTTTTTATTCAATGTAACATGTTTATTCAGCTCGAAAAGCGTACAGTGTTTACCGATGTATTGGAAAATTCAAAATGACGCCTGACACTCTCTTTAACACGGTAAGTTCATGACAAAATGTTATAAATAATAAACTAGACAAAATACTGTTAGAAACTCGCTCATTATATGTTACCGTGACATAAGTTGACATGTATTCGGTGTTTTTTAAATAGTATTTTATCTAGTTTATTATTTATAACACCTTTTCCCAAACTTACCATGTTAAAGAGTGTCTGGCGCCATTTTTAAATTTTCCAATATATCGGTAAACATTGCATGTTTTTCGAGCTGAATAAACATGTTACATTGAATAAAAACAAAAAAATGTATCCAATTTGGTAGAAAAATAACTTATCTTGCCTTTGATAATATTTATTTGTTATATATTTGTTTTTTGACAACTTTTTCGAATCTATGTGTACAATAATACAAACCCGTTAATTTTCACGGCAATTTAAAGCTGTTAAAATGAAACTTAATTATGCTAATCTACTTGAAAATATTATAATTGTAATCTGTAAAAAAATTCCTTTCATTTGATATGCTACAATCCATATTTTGTAAATAGTTTATTGGAATTGTGTAATGGTGGCCATTTTGGATTTCCTGGCCACCATCTTGGATTTTTCATGATGTAATAATGACAAATGATTAAAATAATACTTCATAAGCCTTACTATTTTTTTTAGTTGTTTTTATAATGTTTCTCCTTAAAGTCGTTAAAATGAAACTGAAATATGCTAATTCGTCCGTAAGTTACCAAGTGAGATGATCATAAATACAGCCATCTGAACCTTCATGGTGTTATGATATGTTCAAAATTTCATTGTAATATCTAAAAAAGATCTGAAGATAGTTTTTTAAAGATGGGTTAGTCTGTAAATTGTGTGAATTTCCTACCATTTTCAGTCACAAGCTTATATGCATTTGAATAGGACTGACTTATGGCAAAATGTCCAGTGAATCAGGCATGTTTTGGTACTTTGAATGATCATAACTCCAGTTCTAATGAACCAATTTAAAAAAAAATAAAGATAATATTTCTTGTGTTTTTATGCTTGATTTGAGTTTATTCGATCTAAAGAAAAAAATGGTGTCGTATTGCTACTAAGATACTGCAAGGCCCTAATTTATAACAAAAAGTTCGAAATTTATTCTGTTATTATCTGGAGTGTTCTTGTTATAGGCATACACACACATATCTACATGTATACAGAATTGAGGGAAAAAATATAAATCTGTGTTTATTTTAAAAATTTTTGATTATGCCAAAAACTGTTTCATTTCTACTTCTCACAGTATTAGTTTTTGTAAAGTGCAATATTATTTTTAAATCAAATTTACATTCATTTGAAAAAATGTATATGCTTTAGTTTGGAATTTTGAGCTCAATGCAAAACATAAACTTATAAAATATTTTGGAAATACCAAAATATTACGATTGTGTTGCAAAATATGGTACTGCGGGTTTCAAAATGTGTGTTCATAAAAACTTGTGTGGTTGAAATAGATTTGCTTATGTTCGGGTATGTTTATGTGTTTATGTAGAAAGTTGGACAGAAGAGTACCTTATTGTGTGACACAGTCAGGTGTCTTGATTTTGAATGATGGTCACTGTTAGATAGTGCGGCCCGAAAAGCGGAATTGGCGCTGGTGGTGGTTTTATTTTTTTAACAGAAAAAAAACCCCGACGAAATTACATTTTTGTTTGTCAAATGTGGAAACATGCAAAATAAGGTCAGTCTTTCTTAATTTAAACAAAAAACACTCGCGTCTAAAAATAGAAATCAGATGAACAATACATGGAATGTCTCGGTCGATATTCGATCCTTCTATGTCAACGAAATCTAGTATCTAGCAGATCGAGTTACGCTTACGTGTAGGTCGGAGTCTCTGGGCGAACGTGACAGAAATCATATAAAAAACCGTGCAGATTTTAGCAAAGGAGGTAGTCGGCCAGCGGTACTGGTGAAGAGACAATCACGCCTGGCAGTGTTGATTGCCCCCCCCCCCGGTTCTTTTCTACACATAACAAGCTTTGTTGTTTTTTTTGTGACATTATCATCACCAACACCACACGACAAAACGTCTTAATTGTAATATCCATATTATGTTGGTTGTAGATGTACACACTGATATGAAGTGCATGATTTAAGAAGCTGATGTGGCCATACAGCAGGATGTTAACACTCAAAATGTATTTTTTTTTTTTATCTCAGTATTGCAGAGGATCCTGCTTTATCTAATCTTGAACTTCGGAAAAAACTTCAGGAAAACAGAAAGTTGGCCAAGAGTCGATTAGATGAGGTTTGTTTCTTGTTTCCAATTGTTTTCTTTTCATATATTCTCACATAATTTTTCACATTTAAAATATGCATTAAATCTAAATTTTTATTTAGCCAAACATTGTTAGCTACACATTTGCAGACCTTCTTCTATCCTACCTGGAAGCCAACTAGACCTTTTCAGGCAAGATTTCAAATAGTGACCTGAAGACATCTAGTTGAACTAAAAACAAACAAAAACTTATGACTGAATTCCATCCTTTGGTTAATGGAATGATAACTAATAACATATATATACTAGCAGGGAGACATGGCATTGCCCGGGATGGAATGAGGATCAACAAATGTTTCATCTTCCCAGATTTTATTTTCATTGGTTAAATTGCCCATTTTTTAATCAAATCGATTAGTTGCCTGCTTTAGTTTAAAATGTTCTGATTAATGTGTAAGATATTGTCTTGTTGGCATGACAACCAATTTGTGAAAAAAAAAACAAAACCTTGGCCTATTTTCAATGCAGAATTCCAACAATGATCAAAAGCTTGACATATTTTCTTATGTAGAATTTCAATTTATCCTTTGAGATAAAAATTGTTTTAGGATTAGGGGGAGAGAGTATTTATTTTCCATCTTCATTTTGAAAGATATTACTTTTGTCTGTTATTGTGACGTGTCATTTTTAGTGTTCGTTATCAAACTCGATATGGTTTTTCTATTTAGGTTGTATCAAAATATGCGAGAAAGCAATACGAAACGAATGCTCAACCGGAAGAAGTCGATGAAAATGCGCCAGACTCATCGTCCGAAGAGGAAGAGGAAGCCCAAGACATTCCAGAGTTGGACGAAGGTGAACTTTAAGTTCAGTTTAACATTAAAAGAATCTTTATATTTTCAAAACAAAAATTGTGATGAAATCACCCCCCCCCCTTTTTTTTTTCTAAAAGGAAAAACACAATGCTTGATAAATGCAAGATAGACTTTAGGAATAAGATTTGTAATAATCTATATGTGTTATGTATATTTGTTTATATTATTAAATATGAACAAAGTTTCTGATAAAAAAATAATAAAATTTATTCAACTTTTTGTAACTGTTTTATTATTATATATTGCTGCTTTTAATATGCAATATTTTAATATACAAACATTGTATATACAAATATACAAACACTGTATATACAATATACAAACATTGTATATACAAATATACAACGCTTTTAATATTCAATATTTCAAATTACATTTGAAATTAAATTATTTCCAACTTTTTTTTAAATTATAAATGAGGAAAATAATTGAACCAATTTTAAATTTTTTATGGTAGTTAAATAAAAGAAAATCTTTTTTTATTATATTCAGAATTATTTTTTCTTTTGCTTTGAAAATGTTTTTTATAAAAGTAAATTTTTCTTTTTTTTTTCTTTTTTTTTACCTTTATTTTATTTATGAGGCAGTGATGGCATTAAGTGATGGCGATGAAGATGAAGTCTCTGAGATTCCAGAAAAATCATCTGCAAAGTTAGACACTTCTTTTACTAAAAACTTAAAAGTCCAACTCGAAAAATTGGTCGTGCCACCGAACCTACTTGTGAAAAAGCAAGCGAGTGTGTCGTCAGCAAACGTTTCCTCTAATTCACCAACAGAAACCTGCTCGCAGAATGTTAACTCAAGCAAAGCAGTATCGATACGAACTGCAAGTCAAAAACTACTTTCATCACAGTCAGAATCCCAACTAAATGTGCCCAAAGCAAAAACAAGAGAAGGTGTTGACACTAATCAGGACGATAAAGCAGCATCTAATGAGATTGTCATCGACCTTGACTCCTCATCCGATGCTGATGACAGCATAGAGGTGGTGAGGAGTGTAAAGCCAGCCGTACAACAGGCTCTTGTACCGTACAGGACTCCGTTTTCCATGAATAGGGACAACTCAAGCAATCGTACCCGGGTTGGCCCTTCCCTCTCGTCCATCTCCTCCACCTCTTGCACCTCCACGTCTTCTAATACTATGATGATGTCTTCGCAAAATGGTATGCAATTTAGCATGCAAGTCAAAACACAATATCAACAACAACAAAAACAAGACGGCTTCTCCTTAAAAATAGCATCAGTTACCTCCCTTGCCTATTCAATTAAGGACGCCAACCATAGCACGGATTATTTCACTTCGAAACACACTAGTGTTCAAAATCAAGGTTTTCACTTGACTCCTGGCAGCACGTACAAAAAAAATTCACGAAGGCCAAAAGTAACAAATCCTTCAAGTAATGTGATAGTCTTGTCAGATTCAGACTAAGTTTATCTTTTTTTGTTTGTGTGCAAGTCCAGAATTCAACCTAATTAAAAAAAAAAAATACAGAAAATCTATGATGTATGTACCTTACAGAATGAAAATGTCATATTCCAAAAATCATATAAATTGATCAAGTAGTTTTTTTGTTTTTTTTTTAACTAAAAATGTCAAATTTTATGACTGAAACCTTATGTTTTGATCCGCTATATTTAATAAATAAGGAGGAGACAAATTGTAATGGCTACAATTTCCCGTTAAAATTGTGTAAAAAAAAAAAAAAATTTCATGTGTATATATATATATAAAAATTACTTGAGCGATTTATGTGATTTTTTTTTTTAATATAAGTTTTGTTTTGTGACTGGTACTATATACATCCAAAATTTTTTCTGAATTTTTAAAAAAATCCGATTGAATTCTAGATAAGAACCATTTTTTTAATTATTTTTTTTATTTTTATTTTATTATTAAAAAAGCAAGAACACTTTTATTAGTTATATTTTGTTGTTTTGTGATGATTGGATACTGGACTCATGATGGTCAACATTTTCCATCGCCTCGTTAATCCCCTCTCAATAAATTTCTTTTTCAATAAAAAAAAAATAAAATCATTTTTGATGAAAAATAATTATTTTACACTCTCCACCCTCATCTCTAAATTTAAAAAAAAATTCTGTTTATCTCCACTTGGCCTGGTTTTAAAATGAAGTTTAAAATGGACACAATAAAATTAATAAGAACTCATGTGACATGAATTATTCAAACTGAAAGCAACGATTAGGTGCACCAAAGAAGAAAAATTGAAATAAAAACCTGTAAAATGCTAAATAAAAGATTCTTGCACCCACATGCATATATATATATACACATATATAATATGTGGTGTGTATGTATATATATATATATATATATATATATATATATATATATACATACATACACATATATATAATATAATGTGGTGTATGTGTGTGTATATATATATATATATGTATATATTAACAAAAATCTGTTTTTTATAATTAAATGACAATATTTTTTTTTTTTTTTTTTTACAGTGTTTGATTTTTCAGTTCTTCTTCAGAATTACCCCCCCCCACCCTCGTATTAAAAAATAAAGAAAAATCTGTTTGATGTATGAATACGTGACGGATCATTATGTTTCCAGAACTCCATAAAAAATAAATCTTTACTTATATCAAAAATCAACTTGCGATGAAAAACCAAAAAAAACTCTGCTTTATTATCTATTGGTTTACAGATGTCACGTATGTCAAAAGTCAACCGGTGTAAACCAAAGTCGTTTTTTTGTTTGTTTCATTGGGTCCTTGAAACCTAATTGATTTGCCATGACTAAACAACAGTATCATATTCCAAAAGTCACATAAACTGATCAGGTAGTTTTATTTTTGAATAAGAAAATTAAATTTCAGGAGTAACTAACGAGAGACTGTCTTACCCATCATGTTAAAAATACTAAAGAAAGAAAGGAAGATAACTCAGCAATAATTCAAACATGTAATATTTATATTGTACTGTCTATGAAATCGAATTAATCCTTTAAAAATGATTTTCTTAAAAAAAATAAAACTACTTAATCAATTTGTTATTTTTGGAATATGATATTTTTGTTTTGTCACGAGTACATACATTGCAGAGTTTTCTTTTTAATATAAGAGAAAGGACAGTTTTTTTCTTTCTGCTTTTTATTTAAGAGAAAATGTCTTCTTTTCAGATCTAACATTTTAATTGATTTGTTTTTTATTTTCAATATTTAAATAGTTATTTGTATTAAGCTAATTTGTTCTAGCATACAAAATGTCTGATCATCATTGGCAAATTTAAGGCCAGATTAATAATTTTGAAGATTTTATTTTTACGAGTTTTAAATGTTATTAAAAGGCGTTTTGTATAAACCCACCATTATACAGTGCTACTTTTACTTTTTGTCTTTTCTCCTAGTTACTTTACCTAAGGCTTCCGTCTACTGTGCTAAAAAAAATATACCTGACAGTATCCTGTATCTCTACAAAGCTACCATTCACCCATGCATGAAGTATTGTTGCCACGTATGGGCCAGTACATTTACCACTAGTATCTCTCTCTCTCTCTCTCTCTCTCTCTCTCTCTCTCTCTCTCTCTCTCTCTCTCTCTCTGTCTGTTTCTCTCTCTCTCTCTCTCTCTCTCTAAGACAGTGTCCAAAAAAGAGTCTCCAATCTAATAGGAAACTCTGGCTTCTGTTCCATTGTCACAATGTTGCATCTCTGTGCTCTGTTTTACAAGTACTTTAATGGAATGTGCTCTGACAAGTTCATAGCACTTATACATCTCAACATAAACACCCCCAACAAACTACTGAGCGGATTTGGGTGAAATTTTCTATGGAATTTTGTTATGATTAATTGCAGCAAACTAAGTATTATGGTATCCGTTTGATGCCTTGTTAGGGATTGGTCACCATAATACCATATTTATTCTAGAAACTACGGAGCCAATCGAGTTGAAATTTTGTACGGTTCTTTGTTATAAGGTACAGTGAACTAAGTATTATGGTATCCAATTGATACAAAGGTAAGAATTAATAGATATATATTTATTGCCAAAATGAGCGCAAATTTAACCGCATGTCAATTTGGCACAACGCACTCATTCTAAGTCAACAGGTTATAACTTTTGCCGATTTTAACAGGCTAAAAGGTCTAGTTATTTATATTTTTACAAAGATATTTGACCACATAATTTTATAACAAAAACTGCTTTTAAAATATTTTTGAAATTAAATTTATTCATGTTTTACTTTTTAATCAACCATTTTAAATAAACTTACGTGATTATTATTTTTGAAATGATTAACAGCACACGTGTGCACACAATATATAAGAAAAGTAGTACTTAACGAAGTCGATTCTTTTTCTGGTACTCTGTAATAATCACACCACCATGAAAAATGCATCTTTTTATTTATAATTTTTTTTAAATCGGTCCAATTTTTGGTACAGATATTCTAATATTCATGAACTCTTAATAATTCAGTGCATTTCGATAACCAATGAATTTTATTTTTATTACTTCAGTAATAGATTAACAACATAAAAAGTTGCTATTTTCATGGTGTGATGCCAAACGAACCAAATATTCAGGGTTTCTGTAATTTTGTAAATGTGAAAATGATTGTCAAAACAAATGAGTTTTATTTTTTTGTGTATTTTAATAATTTACAAAATTTTTGAAATGAAATTGAATTTTAACAAAATCTACAAAAAATAAATTTGCAGAAACCCATGAAAATTTCAAAATGGTAACCTTTTTTTTTTTTATTGTTGGCTACTACAGTCAATTACATATACAAATGGCGCTATTGGTTTCAGTTATGTTATCTCTTCTATAAAAGGCTGTTTATGTGTGTATGAAAGTGTTTGTTGCTTTGTGGGGAGGAGGCGTCTTCAGAAACAAAATGAAAAGAGAGCATTTATTTCTGGCAAAACTACAAAAGACCATCTCGTGATGCTACTTGAAAATTGTACGGAGAAATAAGAGAGACAACTCCAAATAAGACAAATTTGTTGATTTCCTGAATTTAGATTTTGGAAAGCTGTTTTTAACATGGGGAGGGATTAAAAATGATTTTCTTTATAAAAATAAAACGATTTGATCAATTTACGTGATTTTTGGCATAGGATTTTTTTCTTTCTGTATAAGATTTTTCTTTATTTTTGCTTTTTAATATAAGTATTGTAAATTATCACTATAAAGTTTATCATTGCAAATTCCTAATCTATATAAAAAAAAACAGATGTATGTGCACATGTGTGTGTGTGTGTGTTAAAATATTTAATCAATAAACTTTTAAAACTATTGGTTACATAACACTGAAATTAGCAGAAAATTGTAATCGTACACCAAGGGATGGTTTATAACAAGTAAAATCTTTCAATGGATGAATAGCACCTACAAAAATATGTTGGCAACTTGAAATGCAAAATGTTCATTTTGACTTGCCGACATATTTCTACTACTCCTGCGCATGTGCAAATTCATTCGTAGCTTGAAGTGGTTTAATTTTAAATCTTTCTTATCCATCTGTCGATAGCTCAAACGGTAGGGAATGCTAATGGCACCAAAGTCATTTTTTTTTTTTAACTTTTGAAATCAGTACTCGTGTGTGTGTGTGTGTGTGTGTGTGTGTATATATATATATATAATGAGAATTATGGAAATAGTATTCCGACAAAATAGAAAACTAAAAAGAAACAAACTGAGTTCTGTGTTCATCAACATTTCGTCTTTATTTTGAGACTTCCTCTGGAAATAAAGATGAAACGTTGATGAACACATAACTCTGTTCCTTTTTATTTCTCTCTATCTATATATAATTTCATATTCAATAAAGAATATGCTCTGTAATAATGAACATGAAATCTGCATGTATTAAAAAATGTTCAAACATATTTTAAGGCTGTCCCCCACACCCATACACACACACACTAAAAGAAATAAAACTGTAAAACAAATAATCATCGTTTGATAAGTAAAAATCTTATTGAAATGCATGAAGAGTAAAACTTTGGGTTTTCTTTTTCATGTCCATGTGCCATTTTATTTTTTATTTTTTTTATTTTTTAATGAGTTACACCAAAACAAAGAATTTAATTTTTATAAAAATGAGATTTGATTTTTATGTAAAGAAAAAAATCTTGGATTATTCGGACTACTGCTTTCATCTTGGATGTTATTCCCACATTTCAACCAATTTAAGCCTGGAAATCTATATGGAATTTCGAATGGGACCGTTTAATCCAATCTTAAATAATTAACACTTGTATTTTAGTGTCTGTAATGAGGATAGAATCTTCAATTTCAGGAAGACGTTCACTTCGAACTGATTATACTTAGCACTTTCATTCGTTGGGCCATAAGGTTCGATATAAAGATTTCAGTGTTGGATAAGATGAACCTGAAGGAGGTTGGAGGTTGCATCAGCCAAAACATTGTGAGGTGAGAAGAATTGTCTGATACCAATTACGAACTTCATCTCAAAAAAAAAATTCGGAAGCATGAAATCTTGTTTTAGAATGTTGACGCAGCTCAACTAGTATTTATCTTTTCATACAAATATCACGTTTGTGTTGACTGAAGTGTAAATATTTTATTGCTTGAATAAATGAAACACCAAAAAATGCAGAAAAGATAAATTTCATATTGTTGAATAAAGGTTGCATGAACAGTCTTGAAAAAGCGAAACTTCAAAGCAAAAGTATAAATGAAATTTCAAAAAGTCGTTCAAATAAAAATAATCAAATGTCAAAAGACCATGGATAAACAAAAGAAGGAAGCTGACGCCTATCAAGCGTCATAGAGACTTTGTCCAAAGGTCACAGTCGATTACATAACAGCGGTTTAAATTGAGTTGATCTGAGATTTATTTTAGTGAGTCAGTGACTGAATTCAAGAGTATACACCTTCTTTGGACCAAAAGCTACCATCCTCTCCTCTGGTCAGATGCATCGTCGCTTGCCACCAAAGCCAAAATAAAACTACCATATATTTTCATGGACCAAGGTGTCATTCTTCCAAGTACAGTATAATATAAAAAATTCTCTGCAAGTATAATTTTCAAAGGCAATAAAAATAAACTGTTTAAATAACTCATTATGATGATTAAATTATTTAAATACTATACAGTAAGGTTTTGCAGGGAAGACAAAAAAATTAAAAATTTGTCAAAAAACAAATATGTAACAAATAAATGTTACCAAAGGCAAGATAAGTTACTACCTTGATAATATTTTTTGTTTTAACTTATTTTAAAGCGTTTATTTACTTTGAAATAAAAGTAATGTTGAGTCTTAAGTTAGGATAAGAAAAAAAATGACTGACATTAAACGGTCATCTGGGAAGTCTTGATAAGCGCCCGAAAATTAACCAATACTGGTGGAAACTCACCTAATAAATGTCACCAATCGTGTGAAAGAAATGTTTTACAAGCGTTTTGTCTAATTTTTGATTTTTGAGTAATTGAGTTTCCTCAGATAACCATATAATGTCAACCATTTTTTTATTCCATTCTAACTTAGCAGAGTTGGCACTATTGTTTCCAAGTAAAATGCTTTTAAAAAAGTTAAAACACAAAACCTTATCTTGCCTTTGGTAACATCTTTTTTACCACATTTTCGTTTTGTTGTAAGTGCAAAATGCCCTAAGATTCTTTTAAAATTGTAAATTTTTAGCGGTTTTTTTATTTATTTATTTATTTTTTTTTTAGAATTTTATTAAATTCAATGATTTGTTCTTGATTTTAATAAAATATGAGTAAAAATATGATCTATCTTTACGAAACTTTGTTTATAAATTTTAGTGAAAAAACAAAAATAATTTGTGTCTATATACAGACACACACACATGCTAGAAGAATACTCAGGATGGGTAAAATCAATTCCGAAAATAGTTTGAAACTTGTTTCATTATGAAAAAAAAACCCTACACGATTTATTAAAATTAAAATGAAAATATAATGCAACTGAACCGTATGTCTAGAATCCTTATTCCAATCTTGCTTAGAATTCATGACACGATTTTGATTATAGAAATGTCTAATATTAAAGCTTAAGGTGTCTTAAGAAGAAATTGAAAATCAAGGAATCTTTATTGTTGTCTCATGCAATGTAAATCTGAAACATTAAATGAAAAATTGTACCCACATTATACTCCCAAATTCCAATCAAGTTACTCCAAAGGGACATAAATTTGTGGAATATTAATTGATGTCTAATGTATTTTGTTAAAATTTCGCCAAAACCAGAGAATTCTGAATTTTATATATATAGCAAGTCCAGGAGAAATGCATCGAACAACAGATACTGCTGTATCAAGTGTTTGTGGATCTAACCAAAGCATTTGACACCATCAACAGGGATGCTCTCTGGTTAATCTTAGAGAAACTAGGGTGTCCTCCAACCTTTGTTAGAATATTCAAGGAACTGCACAGGTACATGAAAGCTCAAGTCTCATGATGTCAAACAAGGTGATATTCCTGCCCCTACTCTTTTCTCTATATATTTTGCTGCTCTTCTTGCTCCTGCGTTTCGGGATTGCGATAAGGGCGTCATGTTGAAGTTTCGAACCACAGGTCGTATTTTTAATCTTAGAAGATTTAATGCCAGAACCGAGCTGCATCATGTCTTGGTCAAAGAGTTACTGAATGAAGACAATGCTGTTTTTTATTCGCACACTGAGACTGATATGCAAAATATAATGGATAGCTTTGCTGACTCCTGCACTGCCTTTGGTCAGGATCAGTCTGTCTAAAACAAAGGTGATGTTCACTCCTGCATCGGCCCAGTCATACATGGAGCCGCACATCATGATCTGTGGTGCTAGACTGGGAGTAGTTGATTTATTTGTGTACTTGGTAGTTCTCTGTCGAGGGATGGCTGTCTCGACACTGAAATCTGCAGACGAATTCAGAAAGCATCTAGCTTTTGGAAGGTTGGAGAAGATAATGTGGTCTGATCGTGGCATCACAGACAGAACTAACATCTGCGTTTACAAGACCTGTGTGCTAACCACACTGTTGTATTCATCGGAGACATGGACATTGCATCAAAGGCACATTAAATGGCTTGAACGATTTCACCAAAAATGCTTGAGATATCTTAAACATCAAGTGGCAAGCACAAGCACCCGATACTGAAGTCCTTGTGAGAGAATGTTGCTCCAGTGTTGAGACCCTGGTAATCAGATCTCACATGCGTTTGGTGGGCCACTTGGTTCGAATGAAAGATTGTAGGCTGCCAAAACAAAATTTTACGGGGAGCTAGAAAATGGCAAGCGCCCTCAACACAAGCCTAGGAAGAGGTTCAGGGACTCTACAAAGAATAATTTGAAAGTCTTACAAATCGACATCGACACATGGGAAGAACTTACTCTGCAAAGGCCGAAATGGCAAAAGCTTGTACGTGAAAGTTGTGATACTCTAGAGAAAAGAAAAGAAAGGTTTAATTGATGGTCTTAACCATGACACACAGAGCTGGAAATGCGACACCTGTGAACGAGTGCTTATATCAAAAGCTAGCTACGTCAGCCACCTTAAGTCGCACAAAACTCCTGTTCAGGTCAACTTTGCACCTATTAGTCCGAACCAAACGGTCTGTTTAACATGAAGCAAAGTTTGCAAGTCTATTGCTTGTTTGAGAAGATGTGATTGTTCAAAGGAATACACTTTAACCTCCAGAGGAAGTCAACTGCCCAATTTGTATGTCACATCTGCTTCAAGATGTGCAAATCTGCGGTGGGAGTGCAGAGTCATCTGAGATGGCATGGACGACAAGATTTAGAGAACTCAATGTGACGGCAATCATCTGGAAAGATGCAGCAATCATCATCATCATATATATATATATATCCTAGACATTTAAAAATCACCGTTGATAACACCAAACAGATCTTGTTTTTCTTAGTGGATCATGCCACGAGGGATAAAATGGGGGAAAAATCGTCTATCCTGATGAAAACATGATTGTCGAAAAGCACTTTGATTTATAAACAAATGTGTTTATTTTTTTTTTTAAAGAAGTCTGCATTGAATTGGCTTACCAAACTTTCATTTTGAATTTGCATTTAAACAACACTTTTATCACGGAGAACATTTATGAATTATATTGAGCAACAAGAAATTGAACTCTACTATTTACGAGTGCACAAACACACTCACACTAGCCTTGTGCAGGATTGTAAGCGAGATTTTCAGTAAACGCTTTGCCGAACTATTTTCACATAATTTTCATGACTAATGTATTTATCGCTAGACGTTTTATTATGGATTATTTGGACTATTATCTTTAATTTTATTTTCACGTTTCGATTGATGTAATCTCCGACCTTTGTTGAACTCAGGAATTTCAAATGTTATCCTTTATTCAATACGTATTGGAAACATGTTCTCCTTTTGTCAATTATGATCGGACAAAAGTCTTAAGTAATTTGCAATTATAATTGGAGTATCACCCACATTGAGGATTGAACCTTCAACCTCCAGAAGAGTGTAATTTATAACTGAACTTTACTAAGTACTTTTATTCGCTACGCCATGAGTCCTTGCGGATAGTCCGAATAATTCAAATCTGAATTATTATCCCTCATGTCAAAAAAAAAAAAAAAAAAAATTCAGAAATATTTTATTACGGGTTGTAATCATGGTCATTTTTTACTGGAATAGTTCCCAGACAATATCAAAGTGAACCATATGTACTTCACATCACTCATTCCGTATAATTTGTTTGCCCTGGCAATTCATGCTTATTTGGATTGTATTTAAAAACTATTAACATAGACTCTTTCATTAGTAAATTCATCTGTAATTTTCACCCGTTTTATGTATCATGTTATATTCCTCTTACGTTTTTCTTTGATAAACCTCTGTGGGAAATAAATGTATATCTATATAAATTCAACCATTCTTTTATCGTTTCTTTATCCTTGTTTTTCCCCCCACTCCTTTGTCTTCCTATCTTCTCCAGAATAACACAACATCTTTGACATGGCAGTGCACTAATGCATACCTACTTGTACTTGCGGTAACATACACTCCTTAAGGGTTGAGCCCTCCAACAGACCATGCCCGACAGTCCATATCGGCCAAGATTGTTAGATAAAACCAACCAAAACAGGCAAAATCCGATTCCCTATTTAAAAAAAATCAGAAAAAATGGCAGAAATATAAATTTGTTCTTGTAAGAATTATTTCAACAGTTAAAAGTTAGAATCTTCGTAATATGATGATCAAGCTAGATTTTTCTTTTTATAGCAAATCTATAAACAAAAATCGCGGATTTCGGTTACGTAAAAATAAAAACAATTTGATAATAGGACAAAATAGTAATTCACTGGATGTTTTTAGATTATAAAATTTCTTAACAGCAGGCTTGTTTATATTTGCTGTTGTGACGTCACGTTCCAGTGATTATGCCTCTTTAAGCCAACTTACTATAGCCTCGAGGGATGGAAGCATTCGTGGTGTCCCAGTTAATAACAATACTCTGATTAAAAATAAATTAGTGTAAGGGAAATAACTCGCATATTAATATAGAGTTATCTCCCTTAAACCAGTTAGATTACATTTTGAGATTAAGATCTGGGCACTTGTACAGTTTAATCAAGACATTAAATAATGAAAATATCGAAAAAAGGTTATATTGTACATATCCGTTTTGGACTGAAGATATCCGGAAAAAAATCTCATTTAATTTGATCAAGTATTTTTTTTTGTTTTTACAGCAGAACAACACGTTTTTATGAGAACACGTTGAAGTTAGCCATTGTGGAAATTTTTAACACACTACAGGAAGATAACGCCATGTAAAGCGCCGACACTCCCTCCCCATCTTTATTACTAGCTTTTCTTTCTAAAAATCGAACCTTTTGCTCGGTATCATAACAAATTGTTTTTTTTGCTGTAAAATAAAAACCTAACCCTAACTCAACCCTAACCCTAACCCTAACCCTAACCCTAACCCAACCCAACCCAACCCTAACCCTAACCTAACCCTAACCCAACCCTAACCCAACCCAACCCTAACCCTAACCCCAACCCTAACCAAAACCCTAACCCTAACCCAACCCTAACCCTAACCTAACCCTAACCCTAACCCAACCCTAACCCTAACCCTAACCCAACCCTAACCCTTACCCAACCCTAACCCAACCCTAACCCTAACCCTGACACTAACCCAACCCTTACCCTAACCCAACCCTAACCCTAACCCAACCTTAACCCTAACCCTAACCCAACCCTAACACAACCCTAACCCTAACCTAACCCTAACCCTAACTCTAACCCAACCCTAATCTGAACCCTAACCCAACCCTAACCCTAACCCAAACCCTAACCCTAACCCTAACCCTAACCCAAACCCTAACCCTAACCCTAACCCTAATCCTAACCCTAACCCTAACCCTAACCCAACCCTAACCCTAACCCTAACCCAACCCTAACCCTAACCCAATCCTAACCCTAACCCTAACCCAATCCTAACCCTAACCCTAACGCTAATTTCTTAAATATCTGATGCCATATTTCCAACGGTAATGAAACTTTAGAAATTCATATTTTTATAAATGCAGTTGCCACAATCAACGAAAGCGCAGAGTAAGGTTGCATTAAACACATTATGTTGCTAACACTTTCAAAAAACATTAACATCTATTATATATATATATATATATATATATATATATATATATACGAGCAAATAGTTAATAAAATATGTTAAAAAACACTTTAAAATGAGTTAAAAACATATTTAATCTGAAAAGGAAACACTAGATGAATGGATAGTCCTTAATCCGCGGAGTTTCGAAGAAATACCTTCCTTCTCATCAGAGGGTAGGAATTAGCAAAACGCGGGATCGAATTTTGCATGCAAAAGTATTTGATGAAACAACAAGTAAGTCAAAGATCTTACTTGAAAACAAAAAAAGTTAAGCAGAGGGAATATGGTGAAGAAAAAGGTGATTAAACATGAATGGATAGTCTGGTGGAAGATAAATAATCCAGTGCCGGTAAAATCCAAGTATATAACATATATATATATATATATATATATATATATATATATATATATATATGCGCCGGTATCGCCTCTACTCTCAAATGATGGAACTACTGTTATAAAGGATTTTATTATTCTGATCACTTTGACACCCCCTCGGATGTTGGTGAGGACGTCATCAATAGATTTTTACTACAACAGGAAATTATCTATGAAATGTCTGAGTTTCCATCTGAGAACGAAATTAGAGATGCAATCTAGGATGTAAATATTGGGAAGGCCCCAGGGCTTGATGGTATTCCTGTGGAAGTCCTCTTACATAGGGGCGACAAGCTTGTTCATGAAATTCTTCATCTTATTATTGATGTCTGGAAGGGTGTTCCCGTCCATCAGGACTGGGTTGTGCAATTCTTATATTGTCGTACAAAGGAAAGGGGCCTAAGACCGACCGTGGGAGTTATCGTGGGATAAGTTTGTTTGAATCAGTTGGCAAAGTATTTTTCAAAGTTCTACTCAGTAGATTGTTAAAGTATATTTGTCTGTCTGTCATTCCAGAAAGTCAAAGTGGCTTTTGTCCAGGCAGAGGAACCATGCACATGATCTTCTCGGCCTCGTAGTTGCAGGAGAAATATACTGAACACCATGTTCCACTTTATAAGGTTTTTGTTGATTTAACCAAGGCATTTGATACGGTGAACAGAAATGCCCAATAGACAATTCTAGTAAGTTGGAATGGCCACCTCAATTTCTACTGTTACTCAGGGAACTCCACACTGATATGAAGGCTTGCCTAAATTTCAATGAATGTCTATCAGAACCCATCTCAGTTGATAATGGCGTAAAGCAAAGTAATATACCAGCACCTTTGTTTTATCGTTGTTTCCATGGCAGGTGCTCGTCTGAACTCCAATCTCTGGTCCCCCCTCGCCAATCTTTTACAAAAAACACACGTCTAGCTGAATCCACTGTCAAAAACTTTCCCCACTCTTTATCTATGCCTAAATCAAAACGTAGATTCCATGAACAAAGCTTCTTTCTTAGAACTGCACGCCTGTGGAACTCTGTTCCGTCTGCCTGCTTCCCTCCTGACTACAACTTGGATGTCTTCAAGTCCAATGCTAACAAATTCCTAATGAACCGCCCCTTTAAGTAAACACTTCATCAAATCTCCACACTAACGTAATGTACTTGCAATAACCCTTATCCCTGAGTGGCTTCTGGGCCTTGATAAGTGGTGACCACCTTGTAAAAAAAAAAAAACAAAAAAAAAAACCTTCATTTTTTCTTTTTCTTTTGAAACTATGCTTTCCTATGCCTTTAAAGATTGTTTTCTGGGTGTTTATTTGTGTTTCAGAACTACAGGTAAAATCTTTGATCTTCGTTGTTTTCATCTACAAGGGTATTTCAGGACTTGGTTCGTGAATTGCTCTGCGCAGATGACGCTGATCTTGTGGCCCATAGTGCGGAAGATATGCAGGGTATCATGGATCTGTTTTCAAAAGCCTGTACATCTTTTGGGCTCGCTAAAGTATGACCTTGGCAATAAATTGCGTAAGAGCAAAGCTGGTCTGAATAGTCACCTTTGTTCCCACAAAAGATATAAACTGCAACTTGATCAAATCTCCACATGTCTATATGTAAATGTGTATATAAAAAAATAAAATAAATTATTAAATAAAAATAAATTATAAAATGAATAAAATTAAATAGCAAAAACCCAAAATATATACATTTAAAAAAAAATACATGGAAATGGATAAATAATCAACGATTACCACATATAGATGTAGATGGATCTATAGCAACCAATGTAGGAGTCTAGAAAAGAGATAGAAATTATATATATATATATATATATATATATATATATATATATATATATGCGTGTGTGTGTGTGTGTGCGCGCGTATATATATGTGTGTGTGTGTGTGCGCATATATATATGTGTGTATGTGTATATATATGTATATATATATATATATATATATATATATATATAAATAAAAAGGAACAAACCATATTATATGTTCATCAACGTCTCGTCTTTATTTCGAGACTTTCTCTGGATAAATGAAATTAAGAAACAAAAAATACCAGTACAAAATATTTGAAAATGTTTCACGTGCAAAGTGTGACGCTGTTCTATTTCAGAAAAACGGAAAAAGACCTTGGAAATTCAAAATTTCCCATCATATATATACATATTTATCTATATGTATGTATATATATACATATATATATATATATATATATATATATATATATATATATATATGGTCAGGTCATGTCATATATATTATGGTCAGGTCATGTCATATGCTACTGGTACCATGTAACCCAGTACTACCTGTCTCATGGTTGGGTCACCAGCGAATAAACTGGTTCCTCAACCAGACTTGTTTGGTGAGGAGGGCGGCTAGTCTCCCTGCAGGATTAAAAAGAAGACCTTTCAAAGGGCGAATGAGCCCTTTTTCGGGGTCAACGGCTTACTAGCACCGTGTATATTTGTGTGTATGTATATATGTGTTGGGGTGGAGAGGGCTCCTGTAAGCCATGGTGAAGGCAACCTTTCTAGGAAAAGCAAATCTCTGATTTAAAAAACCATAAAGCAGGAGACCAGTACCCACATTAAGCTGGTCTGCAGTTTAATTTATTGCTGGCTATCTTGCTCTTACTTGTTGCTAGATCTCAACATTTTGAACCGAGAGAGAGATTTAGCTGTTGTACAAAGCTAAGACTCTGTAACATTATCTTTGTATAGATACTCCCTCAGGCATATGGGCTGATAGACTAAGTATCTGAGGGGGTGGCACTCGTCTGACAAGACGTTGCAATCATCATCATATATGTATATATATATATATATATATATATATATATATGTATATTAGACATTAAGAGGAGATTATAGATATATATATAAATACCCGCTTACATACACTTTTTCACGATAAAGCTAGAACCCAGAATTAGATGGAATCGAGAAATTGCATCGACAACGGACAACGCCAGACCCAAAGTGGGGTTTGATGTACTGCATCTCATCAGTGACATGCTCCGATATAGGCACGAACCTAGGCCAGATGTCGTAATAATTAACAAGTAAGAAAAATCCTGTCAAATAGTAGACTTTGCTGTCCCAGCTGACCACAGGGTGAGTATGAAAGAAAAGAAGAAACGAAGCAAATACACAGAGTTAGCCAGAGAGTTAAAAGGGATTTGGATGATGAAGAAAATCAAAATAGTACCGATAATAGTAGGAGCACTAGGAACAATTCCGAAAAACTTTGAAAAAAGAATGTCAGAAATTTGAATCAGAGGAATAGCTGCAAAAGTACAATGACTAACGATAATGAAAACGGATGAAATATTAAGGAAAACCCTTGAATGCGGAGAATAATACAAGAAGATAATATAACAAATAAGCGTTACAGGGAATGAAGAACGCCGAAGCTGCATATTTACAAGTTCTACACCCCCATCATGCATCCCCCCCATTGTCTCATCACCGTTCCTCCCAATAGATAAGTGATACCAAAGAGCCGAGAAAGGTCAAGAAGGATTAAAAGACCGAGGAAAGAGCGTTGGCCAGACCTCGGCTGGACAAGCGCAAAGAGAACTGGGAACTTGGGGAAGCTTAGTGCTACTCAAATTCCAGTATAAACCAATGCCCACTGCCAGGGAGAAATCAATGGTAAGAGGCTGTTGCGATGATGCAAATTCATTTGCAAATGCTATCGAAGGAGGTGGAGAGAGCTGGACGTCTGGGGAGACTTGTTGTCACTCAGCTTCCAGAGAACACCACAGAGTTCCAATCAAATCGTTCGTTGACTTGTGTGAAAGCTCCATGTGAGCCAATAATAATGAAAATAATAATAATAATAATAATAAAAATGAAAATAATGATAATAATAATAAAAATGAAAATAATAATAATAATAATAATAATAAAATGAACATGATAATAATAATAAAATGAAAATACGGCATATGGGTGGCTGGAAAGTAGCTGATGTGAATCATAGGTAAAGACCCTACACCCAAAAAGTAAATGCCAAGAAGATCAGAAAGGTTCTGATCTTATAAAAATATAATAATTGTGAAGTCGGCCGAGGAGGGCTGACTTTTTTTTTTTTTTTTTTTTTTTTTATAAAGGCGTCACCACATTATCAAGGCCCAGACGCCACTCAAGGATAAGGGTTAAAGAGTGTACAGTAGAAATTGGTCAATATAGTAATCATTAGTAATGAAAATTTGGTAAATTTAATAACTTATATGGAACGGCTCATCAAGAACTTATTTACTTTAGACTTGAACACAACCATATTGTAGTCAGCCGGAAAGCAGGAAAACGGAAGACAATTCCACAGGCGTGCAGTTCTAAGAAAGAAGCTTTGTTCATGGAATCTACGTTTAGGTTTAGGCACAGATAAAGAGTGGGGGAAATTATTGATAGTGTTTACAGCTAGACGAGTGTTTCTTGTGAAAGTTTGGCGAGGGGGGACCATAGATTGAAGCTCAGTTGAACACTTTCCATGAAAATAACGATACATCAGAGACAAACTCGCAACATCTCTTCTGTGAGATAGAGGTTGCAAGGAGGAGAAAAGGACATCTCCTACGAGGCTACGAAGTCTATTTTGAACTCTATCAAGGCAGGACAAGTCCTTTCTAGCAGCTCCTGCCCAGATGTGGCAACAGTATTCCATCCTTGGACGTACCTGGCTCTTATATAGGTAGAGAATAGCATCAGCAGTGAGATATCTACTGGATCGATAGAAAGATCCCACCATTTTTCCAGCGGCCTTGGCAACAGATTTGATATACGTGTTCCATTTAAGATCAGGAGTAATGGTCAAGCCCAGAAGCTTGTCAAAACTTGAGGCCTCCTGAAGACGAGAGCCATTCATTTCAATTGATGACAAATGTGGATTAGAATGTTGATGATGTAAAGAGAGAAGCTTGAAAGAGATTTTTTTAGCCTGATCTTTCCTAGCCGGGTGGTTGTGTGAATGTAGAAAAAAAATGTACTAAATTTAAAAATGCATACATTTTTTTTGTGAAATATGGAAGGGAGGGATGTTACATGATAAGGGCTGTCCCCTTTTCATGTAAGTATAAAAATAGAGGGATTAGTTAAAATGAAAATGAAATAGAATAGACGAAATTCGAACCTTGTAAATTAGGTTTAGAAATAGATTACGAGACAGAATTAGAAAATGGAATGTAAAACAAACCATTGTTTAGCTTAGAGATAAAATAGTTTTAAGAAAAGAATGTGCATTGTCAATTCTGTTATGAAAAATTTAATTGAGGAATGCAACTACAAGATAATTTAATAAACATGTTTTTAACATATTGGAAATATAGGTTACTGGGAATATAGGTTAAAATTCCTTTTGTAAACAAAGGAAAAGTTTTGGACACGCATTTCCAGAACACGTGAAAGAAGACACGTTTTAACATATGTATGACGTCATGGAAAATGGGAAGTTCTGGATATAGTTAGAAACTTTAGAGAGAAGCAGGGAGAGACGAGGATAAACTGAGAGGGAGTTTGAGGATGACAGACAATAGTCTGCAGTTGGGATTCGAACGTTTAGAAGCGAGACGGTCACTTTTGTAAACTTAGAATGAAGCTTTGAATTCTTGACTCAGAAAACCACGACCGGTCGGGAGAAGAAAAAAACCCATCATGTGTTTTTATAAAGGTCGTCTTTGTGTTGTAATTCTACCAAAAGGTAAAGTGAAAATTGTTATTATATGTCTTGTATATCATGTGGTTTAAAATATCTTTACAAACACAATATGAACACTAAGACTGTCTACACAATGTCTCAACACTATCTCCTCACTCAAAGAGCTTCTAAATGTCTAAGTTTGAACATTTTATATATATGAACCTCTTTATAACACGAACAATCTCTCAACAACAAGACTCTCTCACAACATCCCTCTTAATAAGACTCTTACAACATCTCTCTCTAAGACAAACTCTTAATAAAAGACTCTCTAAGCATCACTTTAATAAGACTTACCAACAAACAATAACAATAATAATAACAAACAACAATAATAATAACAAATATATAACAATAATGAAAATAATAATAATAATAATAATAATAATAAAATAATAATAATAATGAAAATAATAATAATGAAAATAATAATAATAATGAAAATAACAATAATAATAAAAAATAATAATAAAATAACAATAATAATAATAATAATAATACAATAATAATAATAATAATAATAATAATGAAAATAATAATAATAATAATAAAATAATAAAATAATAATAATGAAAATAATAAGAATAATAATAAAATAATAATGAAAATAATAATAATACTAATACAATAATAATAATAATAATAATAATAATAATAATAAAATAATAATAATGAAAATAGTAATAATAATAAAATAATAATAATGAAAATAATAATAATGAAAATGACAATAATAATAAAAATAATAATAATAATAATAAAATAATAAAATAATAATAATGAAAATAATAATAATGAAAATAATAATAATGAAAATAATAAGAATAATAATAAAATAATAATAATGAAAATAATAATAATGAAAATAATAATAATAATGAAAATAATAATAATAATAAAATAATAAAATAATAATAATGAAAATAATAAGAATAATAATAAAATAATAATGAAAATAATAATAATACTAATACAATAATAATAATAATAATAATAATAAAATAATAAAATAATAATAATGAGAATAATAAGAATAATAATAAAATAATAATAATGAAAATAATAATAATGAAAATGACAATAATAATAAAAATAATAATAAAATAACAATAATAATAATACAATAATAATAATAATAATAATAATAATAATGAAAATAATAATAATGAAATAATAATAATAAAAATAAAAATAATAATTACAATAATAATAATAACAATGAAAATAATAATGATAATAATAAAAATATAAATATAATAATAATAATAATAATGAAAATAATAATAATAATAATAATAATAATAATAATAATAATGAAAATAATGATAATAATGAAGATAATAAAAAGATAATTATAATAAAATTTAGAAAGATAACCTAAATGGTTCAGAAAATATAACACATTATAAAAAGACAAAGAATAAGTATAAATAATGAAATAAAGACAATAAAGAAAATAAGAAAAACATAAAGAAAAGATAAACATAATAATATCGATAATATAAAGAAAATAATAAAGTAAGAAATTATTGGAGAATAAAGTAAAATAAAGTTGTAAATAGCTAATAAAAATAATAAATCTATTATATAAATCTCACTTTTTTTTTTTTTCTTAAACTTTTTCTTCTAGGGGATGGGACCTCCAACCAGATGTCTGACATTCACCCCTATTTTAGTGAGTCCAACCAAGAGATCTTTTCAGGATTCTAGCCGTCCCTTTCAGTGCAATCGTTTGTATTTCACTTGCACTTGGTTCACCGGGTATGCTTGCTATGTACTTTTTAAAGTTCTTTTTCATAAGCCCAGTTGCTCCTATGATGACTGGTATAATTGAAACGTCTTTTAATTTCCAATTTCGTTTCATATCATACATAAGTTCTTGATACTTTGTTATCTTTTCCCTCTCAGCTCTGTTAAGCCCTGTATCATTGGGTACACTGACAAATCGCCATAACGGAGTTTGCAAATACCTTCACTGGAAGATATGTAAGAAACTCAACATTCAGTGTAGTAAAAAATCCTGGGAACATATACCCAAATGAACAGTTGGGAATGACAACTACACTATTCACTATGACTACATAATCCCTACTGCTACATATCTAGAAAACGCAGCTGTTAAACCAGATATAGTGATTTGGGACAGAGAAAACAAAAAAGCGACCGTAATAGAGGTCAGTGTATAAATCTCACCTGTTTGCTTGTATGTATGTATGTATGTATGTATGTATGTATGTTTGCAGTCAACTTTTCTTAGCTGCATCGGACAGGGTCGAAACCAGTACCGTCTGAAATCCCGAATAATATGTGAGAATTAGAAAAAAAAAAAGGTCAATTATTTGCTATAGAAATATACGTGTTTGCAATGAGGGAGGGTAGCAAAAAAGCATTCCTTCATGACAATTTAAGCAAACACGCATGCGTGAATAACGTTTTTAGGGAGTAGAGTTAATGCTTTTTGGGCACTCCCTAATAAAATAAATATTTCAACACAAGCTACTGAATAAACGAACAAACGACTTCGTAAAACTTCACCACACTCACCACACTCACCACACTCGGGCAACGCCGGGTATCCCCGCTAGTATAAAATAAATATAAAAATATAAATAATATTTAGGAAGTAATAAAAATATATTAAATACTAAGTAGAAAATAAACTAAAATATACCGATAAAAATAAGAATAATGATAACTGATTAGAGTGACAGAATAAGGAGATATAAATTAAAATACAGTAAAAATTATGGAAGTGAAATGGACGTTAAGAGATGTCAAATAAGTAAGAGTTAAAACATAATTCAGTCATAGAAGTCTGAGTAAATTATAATAAATTAAAAAAATATAAATGAAAAAAAAATTAAAAATTACTTGCAAGATAGAGTTAAAAATTTGGTTAAAAAGACTAAATGGTGGTAAAAAATCTAGTAGGAATGATGGCGGCAGTTGTATTTATTTGTTTCCCCACTGAGCAAATTAGGCACAAGACCGTTTTTTAATGTGGAGAGAGAAGGGAGGGGGGGGAGGGAAATGGGGGAACAGCTCCCGATGAGGAGGGGAATGGGAGCTGGATAGTGAGAGTTGGCTATATGGTGATCCCTACATTGACTAAGGTCTTATATGTGGGGGTGGGGGACCCCCACATATGGTCTTTGCTTGCAGCATCTGCCGGAACAGATACTACACTTTGATCTTGTCACCCCCAGCCAGGTATTTATTTGCTCCCCCACCGAGCAAATTAGGCACAAGGCCGATTTTTAATGTGAGGAGTGAAGGGGAAATGGGGACCAACTCCCCGGGGAGTAGGGGAGCTGGATAGTGACAATTGGGATAAAGGGTTGCCCTACATTGACCGTAATAATCGCCCCCACATATGGTCTTTGCTTGCAGTATCTGCTGGAACAGATGGTATTTATTTGCTCCCCCACCGAGCAAATAAGGCACAAGGCCGATTTTTAATGTGAGGAGTGAAGGGAGGGGGAAGGGAAAAAGGGGGACCAGCTCCCGAGAGGTGGGAAATGGGAGCTGGTTAATGGTCAGGCATGTGGGGTTGCCCCCACATCTGGTCTTTGCTAGTCATAGCTTGCAGTATCTGCCGGAACAGATGGTATTTATTTGCTCCCCCACCGAGCAAATTAGGCACAAGGCCAATTTTTAATGTGAGGAGTGAAGGGAGGGGGAAGGGAAAAAGGGGACCAGCTCCCGAGAAGTGGGAAATGGGAGCTGGTTAAAGGTCAGACATGTGGGGTTGCCCCCACATCTGGTCTTTGCTAGTCATAGCTAGTCATAGCTTGCAGTATCTGCCGGAACAGATGGTATTTATTTGCTCCCCCACTGAGCAAATTAGGCACAAGGCCGTTTTTAATGTGAGGTAAAAACCAGCTCCCCTTAAAGTAGGCAAAAAGGGGGCACTCTGGTTACCAAAAATAATAATTGTCCCAGTATAGAGGGTTTCCCCTCCATTGACTGGTACAAATTATCTTAAGTGCAGTATCTGCCGGAACAGATGGTATTTATTTTCTCCCCCACCGAGCAAATTAGGCACAAGGCCGATTTTTAATGTGAGGAGTGAAGGGGAAATGGGGACCAACTCCCCGGGGAGTAGGGGAGCTGGATAGTTACAATTGGTATGAAGGGTTGCCCCTACATTGACCAAGGTCTTATATGTGGGGTTTCCCCCACATATGGTTTTTGCTTGCAGTATCTGCCGGAACAGATGGTATTTATTTGCTCCCCCACTGAGCAAATTAGGCACAAGGCCGTTTTTAATGTGAGGTAAAAACCAGCTCCCCTAAAAGTAGGCAAAAAGGGGGCACTCTGGTTACCAAAAATAATAATTGTCCCAGTATAGAGGGTTTCCCCTCCATTGACTGGTACAAATTATCTTAAGTGCAGTATCTGCCGGAACAGATACTACACTTTGATCTTGTCACCCCCGGCCACGGAGGGTGGTGACAGTTAAGGGAGTTAACTACTTAGGTTTATGAAAGTTAAAAACAAACAAACAAACAAACAAAGGAAGACAAAAGGGTAAGAGAGAGAAGAGGGTATAAAAGATAGTAGGATTTCTAAGCAAAGAATGGGAAATACTTTACATTTTGGGGGTGAAAATATGAGTCATTATATTAGAAAGCAATAAGAGGAGAAGCAAGGCATACAACAATTCACTTTACAAAATGACAAGTAATCAACACATAATTTCGCGTAACATTTAGTTCATAATAGTGCAAGAATGAAAAAGTTTGGAGTCTTAATGGATCAATATCACGATGAGCGACAGTTTAATCTAAATTTTATTTTTTGCTAGAAACTATTATTATACACCGAGTACAATGGTTTATGATTGGCCTCCGGTTTGTGATACGCTAATTGTAATTCGTTAATGACTAAGAGTTACTTCCCTTGGACTGTAGATTTAAATGACGTAGCTCATCTTTTTTTTTACATAGGCATAACCACTTATAAAGGCCCAGAGATCACTCGAGGATAAGGGTTAAGAGTGTACAGTAGTCAATTGGACAATATAGTAATCGTTAGTAATGGAAATTCGGTAAATTTGTTAACTTATATGGAACGGCAAATCAAGAACTTATTTACGTTGGACTTGAAGACAACCATGTCGTAGTCAGCTGGAAAGCAGGAACGCAGAAGACAATTCCATATGCGTGCAGTTCTAAGAAAGAAGCTTTGTTCATGGAATCTACGTTTAGGTTTAGGCACAGATAAAGAGTAGGGGAAATTATTGCTAGTGTTTTCAGCTAGACAAGTGTTTCTTGTGAAAGTTTGGCGATTGAAGTAAAATTTATAGATTGAAGCTCAGTCGAGCACTTGCCATGAAAATAACGAGGTTGCAGGAAAGAGAAAAAGGACATCTAAGCTGAGTAAACCAAGTTAATATCTTATTGTGTGTTTGTGTTCTGACCTATTTTCCCGAGTACAAATGACATCAAGATCTTGATAAGAAACGCTGATAAAAAAGAATACCCACCACCAAATTCAAAGAATAGAGTCTTGTTTCACAGAGATCTCTCCCCAATCACATAACATGGAATTATTTTCATGTCGACGATTGGATAAAGCAAAATCTATAATTGCATAGAAAAGTTTGTAATAACGTGTACCCGACTCTCCTACGATGACGAACAGTGAGCAGTGACACCAAAATTCAGACTTTCTGGGTGCTGGTTGGTCACTTTGTACCTGGTTGGTCACTTTGTACCTGGTGGTCACTTTGTACCTGGTTGGTCACTTTGTACCTGGTGGTCACTTTGTACCTGGTGGTCACTTTGTACCTGGTTGGTCACTTTGTACCTGGTGGTCACTTTGTACCTGGTGGTCACTCTGAGTGTTGACAGGTCTTGTCCAAAGAATGACCACTTCCCCCGCATTATAAAAAGATTGAAAAGGCAAAACGTCCAGCACAAGTCACCAAAGTCTGTATTACTGTGGAGTAAAAATCATTTCAAGCCAAAAGAAGAAAGAATAACAATACGACGACTGGGCTTTTTCGATAAAGTAACAATTATTATTCATTGAAAAATCATACACTCTGATTCTTCACAAGTTTTAACTCAGATTCTTAATATTTATGTCTTGGGTAAAGTCTGAGAATTTTTGAGTTTCACGATTTCACGTTCTTAATAGCGTGGAGTCGATGAGCAAGCAGAACAGAGCAGAGTTTGAGCGATTTTCAAGTTTAGCGATTTCAGCTCTAAGTACAGGAGTTAGTCTCTCAATAGCCTGGAGTCCAGCAGGCGAGCAGAGCAGAGTCTCTGAAGCTCCAGATGCACCAGTGAGTCATAACTCCACGGACACTCTGGCTTCTCTCGATAGAATTCAACTAATAACCCTCGATAATATATTATCGGTAATATTCTGCAATTTCTAAGAATATATTGTGATTCTGCAAGACCATGAGTGGCCAACAGGTCTTGAAGTCCGCTCCTTTGTTCTCATTTATTTTTTGTTTCTCTCTGCTACCATGGATGAGAAATTCCTCCTCCCCATTTGGGCTGATCTCCCAAACCACAATTCTTTTTTTTTTTTTTAATTTCTTTATCAAAGCTTCAACTATGGATAAATAGTTTATTGGAAAGTTTCAGGTAAGTTAATTATTAATTATCACTGCGTATAAAGTTTTGTGTGATTTTTTTTTATAAAATTCCCAGAAATCACTGCGATTCTCGCAAAACAAATTTAGGTTAAAAAAGTTTCCTATAAATAAAAATATTGCTTATAAATCATAAAAATAAAAATGTGTGATATAGCCGATATTTCTTTTTTTAGTTCACCCCTGAAGTTTTTGTCTGAATACTTTCTCAACCAAGCAGATGGAATATCTTCAAAGATAAAGAAGACAACCATTTTAACTCGAACTATACTTTATTTACTCAATAGTGTGTGGGTGTAGGTAGGTAGGGGGGGGGGCTTTGCCCGGTCGTAAAATACGCTTAAATATGATATTTTAATTTGTCCAGTTTTCGTAAATATTATTATAGAGTCATGATTTCAAAAGTAAAAAAGAAAGTATTTGGGTGCCATCAGCTAGAATCGAAACCAAAACTGTAGCATTCAAAGCTGGTGACGTTACCACTGTATCAATGTGACACGCATATGAACTGATTAAAAATATAAAATAAGGTGATTGTACAAAATGTATAACGATTTTTTAATTTTTGACTCATTTTTGACCCCTTAAGACTATTTGAACCGGCTAAAGATCCATAAAAGAATGGCCCATAAAATATCCAATCATTTGAGGCCCCTAACGCCGCCCTGCGACTTTTAGTTTCAGAAGAGATAGACTTTGAAAATATCAAAGCAGTCAAAGAGATATATAGCCTTTTATTATATATATATATATATATACATAAAGCTGAATGTGTGTGTGTGTGTGTGTGGTCACGAATAGGCTCCGATATGGTTGACTATTTTAAAAAACTGGTTACATATAATGATAGAAGATGTATCGAGACACAGAAATGGGCATGTTTGATCTGCCAGAACAGTGGTTCATTAAAATTGTGGGGTCTGCGTTCGCACCTGGTCCACAAAGTATGGAAATAAAAAATTTAAAAATAAAAAAAAACGTTTACAAGTGTTTTTGATATAGATGTACATAAGAATGCTTTGATAAGTATGTTTTAACTTTAATAGGGATGGTATAATAAAATTGTGGGGTCTGCGTTCGCACCTGGCCTCCATAGAATGGAAATAGGCACAAACTTTAATAAAGACTTTTCATATCTATCTGCGTAAGTATACTTTGATAATTATGTTTCAGTTTGAAGAAATATGGTATAATAAAATTATGGAGTGTTCGTTCGTGCTTGACCTTCATAGAATGGAAATATGTCACAAAGTTTAACAAGTTTTTTTCAATATAGATCCACAGAATATTGTGATAAGTGCTTCAGTGTGAACAGGTACGGTATAATAAATTATGTGGTTTATCTATTTTATTTTTACTTGCATCATATTTTGCTTTGGTTTTGATATCCCCAAATTCGAAGCTATCTCTTTACAACACTTCCTTTTCATAACCTATCATACTTTCATAAATCAGAGTCCATTATCTGTAGGCTGTTTTTGAACCCAGTCAGCGACGGGTACTTTTGCTAGTATATATATATATATATATATATATATATATATATATATATTCCAGGATAAATAAACAAAAATCATATACAGAAGACATTTTTCTCATAAGCAGACATCCTCTTTTACCCCCCCCCCCATACACACACACACCAATAATACAATAATTTGCAACGCACTAAACAAACTAGGGATACCAATCATACAAATCACATCACAAACTATAAGACAAATATTAAAAGGGACAAAACATCTCCAAAACAAACCAGTTTCCAATGCAGGCATATACACTGTTTCGTGCCAAAATTGCCATCATCGATACGCTGGTGAAACCCAGCATAAATTGGAAAAAAGGCTCAGTGAACATAAAAGAGATATAAAAAATAGCAATTCTCTAAGTGCATTATTCTCTCATTCATTGCAGCATAATTACACCTTTGACTTTAAACAAGCAAAAGTAGTTAAATTTATTTCAAATAAACCGCGACGAAGATTCTTGAATATGCGCTTATTGATATTTCAAGCACAATTAAACAACGTGCAGGTTTCTATAACATAGCGCCATTAATAAGTAAACTTTTATTGAAAGAACATAATTTTATTGTAGACACAGGTTAACCTTCTCACACCATAGAAACACCCCCTGTAATAATTAATACATAAAATCTCAATTAATAAATTACATAACAAAAACACACTAATTTCTGTTACAAACCTATATTTGAATTTTAACAGTTAATATTCTGCGTTCATATCTTTTAAAAAACATATTAACGACTATATTCCGTTTCTGAAATAGAACAGCGTCACACTTTGCACAGGAAACATTTAAAAATATTCGTACTGATGTTTTCGTTTTCTTAATCTCATTAATCCAAAGGAAGTCTCGAAATAAAGACGAAACGTTGATGAACACATAACTCGGTTTGTTCCTTTTTATTTCTGTCTGTTTATCTATCTGTCTGTCTGTTTGCCTGTCTGTCTGCCTGTCTATCTCTTTATATATATATATATATATATATATATATATATATATATATTATATATATATATATATATATATATATATATATATATATATATATATATATATATATATCAATGCTAAAAACAACGAGGTATTATAAAAAGGCTGACTGGGAAGCCATCAGAGATTTCATCAGAGATGCGCCATGGGGAAATATTTTTTCTCTTCCCACTGAACAGTGCGCAAACGAGACCATTGTATGAAGCACATGTTCCACCGCGAAAATTCTATAGCAAGCCCCACTCTCCCCAATGGTTTACTTCTACTTGTGCAGCTGCCATTGCTCAAAGGCAGCATGCGTACCGCCGATTAAACCGACATAAGTCCAGTTCAAACAGACAGAAGTTTATAGAAGCTAGAAGTAATTGTGAAAGAGAAATAGCGACAGCTAAGAGAAAATTTACTGAAACCACCAGAAAACGCATCGAGGCACAAAAATTAGGAACCCGTGATTTTTGGAAAATCTACAACAGTGTAGTAAATAATGGGCAATCAACAATTCGCCCCACTAACCAATAATCATGAGGTTATTTGCTCAGTAACTGAGAAGACTAACATGCTTGCCAATCGGTTTGCCTCAAACTCCACATTGGATTCGGCAAACCACCCCTTCCCTGATTTTCCTTTGCAGACAGACGCCACACTAAGTTACCTGAAAATCACCCCTTCTTAGGTGCATGCTATCATAAAACCCTAGACACCTCGAAAGCATGTTAAACCCATCTCATCCCGGCGGTACTATTAAAAAATGTGCCCCACAGAGGTTGCACCAGTTCTCTGTAAACTTTACAACAAATGCCTGAATGAATCTTGCTTTCCTAATTGCTGGATACTGCTTCTGTGGTACCAGTTTTCAAGAATTCTGGCGAAAGAACTTACCCATTAAATTATCACCCCATCAGCCTCCTCCCGCTTTTCGCAAAAATATTTGAGGCCATAATTAACCAAGCTCTAGTCTGTCACCTTACAGCTGCTAAACTTTTGGCAGACCAACAATATGGATTTAGGCAAACTCGTTCGACAGTAGATACCATAACTGTAATCTTTGAACGTATATATCGTTCACTGAACAAAGCAGGGGATGGTAGAGCGGTAGTTCTAGATATATCTAAGGCTTTTGACAGAGTATGGCACGATGGTCTTCTCAGGAAAATCAGATCATATGTGACCACTGGGAGAATACATAACGTAATTAAAGCCTTCTTAAGCAAGAGAAAAATCCAGATTGTCCTCAACGTTCGTACATCTAAACAATATGATATAAATGCGGGAGTGCCCCAGGGGCCTATCCTTGGACCTTTAATATTTCTAATATTCATAAATGACCTCCCTGATAGAATTGTCTGATGACACCATGCTCTATAACAGGCACGAGGGAGAAAACAAATGAACACATATCTAAGAAAATAGCAGAAACACTGGAGGATGACCTCCAATCTGTAGTGGAATGGAGACAAAAATGGATTGTCACATTCAATGCTGCCAAGACTAAACTTGTTTCCTTCAACAATTACAAGAAACCTTATCTACCACCAATAGCAATGGCCAAAAACACATGACCCGAAAGTACTTCCTTTAAACTCCTCGGCCTAACATTCACAAGGAACATGAGCTGGAACAGATACATTGAGAGCATTGCCAAGGCTGCTGTGAAGAAGGTGGGCTCTCTCTATTGTGCTAGAAGGCTGCTTACGACTGAAAGTATTCTGTACCTCTATAAGGCCACTATGAAGTACTGTTGTCATATTTGGGCTGGCGCATCTGCTACTATTCTCTCACGTCTGGATAGGGTTCAAAAGATAGGTCCTGAACTGTCATCTAAGATTCAGCCTCTGTCCCATCAACGAAATGTTGCATCCCTCTGCTTGTTCTACAAGTATTTTAATGGTAAATGCTCTGACGAACTACAAGCACTTGTACTCCCCACGACGTAAATACCCCGACAAACCCGACAAGCAGCTAAATCCCACCCCTTCAGTAGAGATCTCTAGGTGTAAGAAAGCCTTCTACTCATATAGTTTCTTTCCCAGAACTGCTAGACTTTGGAACTTCCTTCCTGTATTCTTCTTTCCCAACTGTACTGACATGCAGAAATTCAAGTGTAATGTGAACAGACACCTTGCTACTCATCTCCCTTCATAATGTCCCTGCAACTTATTACCCCGATAGTATGCTCCTACTTCAAAGTGGCTCTCTGTGCTTTGTTTGGGGTGAAAAAACAAACACACACACACACACACACACACACACACACACACACACACACACACACACACACACGCACGCACGCACGCACGCACGCACGCACGCACGCACGCACGTGCGCGCGGAACTCTTTACTCTTTTGACTCCCAATGTTTCGTCTGCTAAAATTTATTGATGCTACACAGTAATCACGTGATTAAAATTTTAGCAGACGAAACATTGGGAGTCAAAAGAGTAAAGAGTTCCAGTTGCGCTTGAAGTGTTGTGTAATTATTTAAAAAAAAAATCAGTTGCGCTTGTGCGTTAAATTGTTTATTTTATTGATGTTTATTAGATTGTTAGGTGAAAGAACAGAATATTTACAAAACACCCGCGAGCCCGGTAACATAAGTGCATAAGTTCAATAAAGTGATTTTTAATTCATTCATAATTGTGAAATTATTAAAAATTGAAGAAAAAACGCACAAGCGCAACTGATTTTTAAAAAAAAAAATAATTACGCAACACTCTAAATTTAAATCAGTGTATTCAAACGGTTGTTAGATGAAAATATAGAATAGCTACAAGACACCCACTAGCCCGGTAACATAAGTGCATAAATACCCATAAATTGATTTTTAATATCGTATTCAGCTAAATCCATAATAAGCAACACTTGAATTAATGGTTTATTTTGAATGAATTCGCGTGTACTTTAAAAAAGTATTTCGCCACAAAAATATATTTTAAACCTTGAATTTAGCTTTTCTTTTCGTTTCCTTTCTTACTTTTTTTAAAAATCAGATTATTATCGATTAGAATTCACCTATTCCTTTTGGTTTGTCTTATTATTTGAATTGAATGGATGTAGGCACCGCCAAAACTGGGGGGGGGGGCAGGTCAGTACTTTTTGACGGACCGTCTTTTTAAAAATCTACCAAAAATCAGGTAATTATCCAATCAATACGAAATTTTCAGCGATTATTAGGAGAAGAATGAACTTTATAACAGTGTACTTATTTTTCATAAACGATATTTATATATATTTTTTTTTTTGCTTACAACCCCCCCCCCTTGTTTTAATGTGGGAACAAATATGCTTAAAATAATCATCTGAAACTGAACAAAACATATTGTGTTGTTGTAAGGGACAGAATTATAGATTAAAAAAAAAAAAATTGTTTGCATACCTTATTTTGACGTCTGAATATCAGAACTTCGATTGTGTTTAATTATCCCGCTTTTGAGTTTTGAAGTGTTAAATTCGGTGAATATGTTAAGTAAAATAATTAATTTAAGTTAAGCAAAACAAAACAAAAAAAAAATGTTAATATTTATACGAAAAAAGCCATTTTAAAATTTTTGATAAATAAATTAACAATTTTTTTTTAGCGAGCCGAATAATGCATGACCATTATTAAACAGAGCATGCTTTGAATAATCGATACAAAAAAAAAATTCGATAAATATTGTGCCCTTTGTGTTAAAAATAGCATCATTTTTTTCGATCTCGTTTGAAAACGTTTGCCGCCTTTCGACTACGGTGGACCAAACGCGCTGAAATAATTTTTTTTATTCTGCTTTAAATTGCCCCCCCCCATTTTGGGGAGCCTGGCCCCCACACACATACACATTAAAAACCAAACTCATACAAATAGTCACCCATCTGGTACTGGCCAGCCTCAGCTTAATAATACATTGAAATTTTCGTCACTGAAAAATAAGTTTTTTTGGCCTGTTTGGTCTTCCATAGTTTTCTTCTTCTCAAAAGAAAACGTAAACAGAGTCGATCTGAACTCTACGTCGACGCGAAATATCTGGTTACCTATATGAATAAGTGGAATTATTTGAAATTCAGGTACTTATATTATAATATTTTTGCATATTCTCTTAGAAAATCATCCTAAATCTTAGTTAGACAATAAATAAATAAATAAATTATTTCAAAAACCCTTTTTTTTAAATATTTAAGTACGTTTTTTGTGCAAGACAAAAAATGTCAATTGTTAACTTTTTGGGAAAATTTAACATTTAAAATAGAATTAAAAATAGTAGAAAAAGTTTTACATTATTCTGTTTTCTATATGATAAAATTCAGGGTTTTATCTTTCTGGAAAAAAAAAAGTTACTCAGAAATAATGGATTTTAATAAATGTAATTTAGTTTTAAAAAACGACAACAACTTGATTTTGCGGCCATTTTTGGCGGTGCCTAAATTGCAAAGAAGCAAGAAAACGAACAAAAGTGTAAAAAAAAAAACCAAACAACAAAAAAACAAAAAAAACATAAAAACAAAAACAAAAACAAAAACAAAAAACAAAAAACAAAAACAAAACAAAACAAAACAAACAAACATAAAAAAATAAAGGAAATAAATGTTACCATGACTAATAAAAGTTACATTTCTACCTATAATTGCTCACTATTTTTTTAGTATTCAAATTGTTAGGTGAAAGTACAGAATAGTTAACAATACGCCCGCCAGCCCAATAACATAAGTGCACTGCATGCACTGCATAAGTATCAATAAAGTGACTTTTAATATCGTATTCAGCTAAATCCATAACAAGCGACATTTGAATGAATGGTTTATTTTATTGACGCTACACGGTAATCACGTGAATCACAGTTTAAGCAGACGAAACATTGGGAGTCAAAAGAGTAAAGAGTTTCGCTTGTTTATATTTGTTGTTGTGCCGTCTTGTTCAAACGATCATGCCTTTTTATTTTAGGTGAATTACTGTAACCCCGAGAGATGGAAGCAGTCGTGGTGTCACAGTTTCTTTAATATTCTAATGTCATTATTCTCTTAATAAGAAAAAAAAATAGTGCAAGGCACATAACTGGCATACTAATACGAAGTTATCTCCCTTAAACGAGTTTTCATTACATCTTAATATTGATATCGAAAACACGCTAATTTCTTAAAGATATGACGCCATATTTCCGACGTTTAATGAAATTTTACATATTCATATTTTTATAAATGCAGTTGCCACGACCAACGAAAGTGCAGAGTAAGGTTTCATTAAAAACATTATGTTGTTAATACTTTCTAAATATATTATATGCTTATGCGTATACATACCCATGTGTACTACACGGGTCTATAGAAACCAACGTAAAGGTCTAACAAAGAGAAGGAATATATATATATATATATATATATATATATATATATATATATATATATATATATATATATATATATATATATATATATATATATATATATATAACGACGATATATATATATATATATTTATATATATATAACGACGATATATATATATATATATATATATAATTTATATAATCAGAAAAACAACACCTTTTATTTATTAGTACACAATTTTTGTTTTTATTATTTTTTAAGACATGTTATTATATATTTTTTATAATAACATGTCTTAAAAAATAATAAAAACAAAATTGTGTACTAATAAATAAAAGGTGTTGTTTTTCTGATTATATAAATTATATTATATATATATATTATATAAAAGGTGTTGTTTTTCTGATTATATAAATTATATTGCTCTGAATTCTCATCGAGCTAAACCGAAGTTAATATTGGTACAATTATCAATAAAATACCATTTAAAAGGTATTAAAATTGATTGTTAAAAAAATACATATATATATATATATATATATATATATATATATATATATATATATATATATATATATATATATATATATATATATATATATATCGTCGTTAGCAGAACTCGGATACGAGTATATATTTTTGGGTGCTTATGCGTTTTTGGTACCGAATTATTTTAGATTTTTTTCAGGTAAAATTCAAGTTTCACGATATCTTTTTTTTTTTTTTTTTTTAATTGTTAGGTGGAAGCACAGATTAGTTACAAAAACCTCCCTTCTCCCATGTTCAGAATGGCTTTCGAAATAATAACGTTATTATTTCAGCGCGGTACCAAAAATACATAAGTACCCATTTTTGCCTATTAGGATTGAACCAGCCCCAGCTATTAAGTGTTTTGTGTGATCCACAAGGCGAAACTTCGTTTGATGTCGCCATTCACTGCGGCAAACATATGCTTGACATGCAGATTCAGGAAGGCATCTTGAAGCAAGTTATTGGTACACTATATATATATATATATATATATATATATATATATATATATATATATATATATATACGCTTTTTCGGGGTCAATGGCTAACTAGAACCGTGTGTGTTTGTGTGTATGTATGTGGGTGTTAGGGTGGAGAGGGCCCCCGTAAGCCGTGATGAAGGCAACCTTTCTAGAAGAAGCAAATCTCTGATTTAAAAAAACCATAAAACGGGAGACCAGTACCCGCATTAAGCTGGTCTGCAGTTTAACTTGTTGCTGGCTTTCTTGCTTGTTGCTGGATCTCAACATTTTGAACAGAGAGAGAGAGAGAGAGAGAGAGAGAGAGAGAGAGAGAGAGAGAGAGAGAGAGAGAGAGAGAGACTTAGCTGTCGTACAAAGCTAAGGCTCTGTAACATCATTTGTGTATAGATTACTCCCTCAGGCATTTGTCTATTAAAATGGTTCTGTGGCGATGGAAGTCATTTTTGGGATCATGGACTCTAAGTGTCTAAGGGAGTGATACTCGTTTGATAAGACGTTGCAATCATCATCATATATACATATATATACGTGCATTTATATATATATATATATATATATATATATATATATATATGCATTTATATATATATATATAATGATAAGAAATCAAGACTGTAAATTAAAATGTAAAAAATATAATCATATTGTTTTGTTTGCATTTTATGACGAACAATCATATAGTGCTGTTTCATTTAATGCCATAGACAGCAAATTCTTTGCTCGGCTATGCTGGTGGTTTGCTAATTTCTTTCTTTCCTCTGAAGAGAAGAATAGCATTCTTTGAAACTCTGCGGATTAAGGATTTCTTAAATTTTTTTTTTTGAGTATTCTGTCGAACAATAAATTTCCTTGTAAATTTTTATTTACAATGTTGGTGTCTTTTCCTTACGACAATCTCTACTTCTTATTGTGTTTGTATTGAGCTTTTTTATTTGGTTGAGATTACTTTTTCTTTTTTACATAGGAATCAGCAATTATCAAGGCCCGGAGGCCACTCGAGGATAAGGGTTAATAGGTATACATTAGTCAATGTGATTATAGCGTAGTAAACATAAGTATTGAGTATTTTGTAAATTGGATTACTTGGGGGGGGGGCGGTTCATCAAGAACTTGTTTACGTTGTTCATGGAATCTACATTCAGGTTTAGGCACAGATAAGCGTGGAAAATTATTGATAGCGGTTTTGGCTAGACGAGTGTTTTTCGTGAAAGTTTTCCGAGGGGGGGGGGACCATAGATTGAAGCTCAGACAAGCACTATATAAATATTAATGCTTATATTAGTTTTAAGTTTACACTCGCTTTTACTGGGTAATCTTTTCATTCCTATTGCCTGAATTTATACATATATATATATATATATATATATATATATATATATATATATATATATATATATATATATATATAATTCATGTGAAATCTTTTTATCATTTTTCTTTTGCCTCCTGTTCCCCTTACCTCACCCTTTTTTCTTTAACTAAGTAAGATCTGTGACTTACTTGTAGTTTCATTAAATACTTTTATATGCAAAATCCTATCCTGCATTTTGCTAATTCCTGCCCTCTGATGAGAAGGAGAGTATTTCTTCGAAACTCCGCGGATTAAGAACTATCCACTTATCTTGTGTTTCCTTTTTTAAAATTAAATATGTTTTTAACTCTTTTTCAAGATGTCTTTTAACATGTTTTATTAATCATTTGTTCATATATATATATATATATATATATATATATATATATATATATATATATATATATATATATATATATATATTTATATATATATATATGCATGTATATATAAGCTGGACTGCAGTTTAACTTGTTGCTGGCTATGTTGCTCTTGCTTGTTGCTGGATCTCAACATTTTCAACCGAGAGAGAGAGACTTAGCTGTCGTACAAAACTAAGACTCTGTAACATAAAAATCTGTGTACCTCAGGCATTTGTCTATTAAAATGGTCCTGTGGCGATGGAAGTCATTTTAGGCTCTAAGCGAGTGGCACTCGTCTGACAAGACGTTGCAATCATCAGCATCATATATATATATATATATATATATATATATATATATATATATATATATATATATATATATATATATATATATATATATCAAGAAGTTTTTTATTACCAAATGTGAGACGGATTTTAAATTAATATGAGAATCAAAGTTACTGCGTAATTTATTTATTTAATCTTGGATAAACGCCCGTCCAATCTTAAGACTTGTGTAAACTTGGAAGAAATAATTCTTTTGCTAATATAAAATGGAGCGACATTTTCTTCAAGACATGAACGAAGAAATTAAATAGATAGTTTTATGTATTTTGCTCTTAAAACGAGAAAGTCTATTCATTTCTTTGATTTGGTCATAATTGTTACCGATACTGTAAGTATTTAAATAACTGTTTGACGGTACAAAATTTATAAATTGATTTGAAGAAAATAGCCGGCAAAACCAAAGGGGGCCCTTTCATTAACAGACTCAGCAGGAGTTAATCGTTGACTTAATAAATAAATAAATAAATAAATAAATAAATAAACTATCTCACAAATTTAGATTGAAAAAGACCTAGGAAGTGTCCAGGGGATGGTATATACTAATATTTAAGTATCGCTTTGGGTTTAAAAACGTTTAATATTTATTTTAAAACAATCTCTAGTTTCGTTTTAATTACGGTAATAATATTTAGTTAAAATAGACTTAAAATGTGTAAAAATTTGGCATATGTTTACATTTAAGTATCGTTTCACGTTTAAAATTATTTAAAACGTTATTTTAAAATTATATGTAATTTCGTTTTAAAAACGGTAATAAATCTTAGATTGAAATAGGTCTAAACGGTGTCAAAAATTGGCGTTTTTATATTTAAGTATATTAAGTATAACATGATCTCGCTCTATTTAAAAAAACACGTTTTAAAACATTTAAAATTTTAAACTTAAAAGTTCTCCCTAGATCTCGTTTAAAATGGGTGATAAGATCTACAATAATATAAATTAAATATTTTGACATGTGTCTATAAGTAAACCCTTTTTTTTATCTTCACGTTTTATATTAAGTCGATAAAGAATGCAGATAAACGAGGTAGGGGGAATAGAAAAAGACGCCTCTTAAATTCATGCAGCAGAAAACTTGTATGAGGCACATTTTATATTTTAGCTATCTGTTTTGATCGGAGAAATTCTAAATAAATAAACAAATTAACTAATTAACACGCAATGATTTAAATGAAAATATATATTTTGAATAAAAAAATAAATTTCAGGGGAGATAACTCGAATAAATATTTACATAGTTATCTTCCTTGAAACCTAGATCTCCGCAGTCCCAGGTAATCGTAAATTTGTAGAGTCATCAGAAAAAAAAAAAAAAAAAAAAAATGACAAATGAGTCATTAATTTGCGTTTTTTTCTACAAGGTCATTGATCTGAGGGAGTCAACTCCATTTTACTAAGAGATCCGTTCAGTTTTTTTTATCTCATAATTTAGGACGCTAAAATAACGATATTTTTTATTAAATCAAAACATCAAAAAAAGAAAGCTTCGACGATTATTTTTTTAATGTAACAAAGTTGATGAAGTTAATCATACAAATGATATTTTCATTAGATGAAAATATTTTTTAATGTAACGTAATGTACTTGCAATAACCCTTATCCCTGAGTGGCTTCCGGGCCTTGATAAGTGGTGATCACTGTGTAAAAAAAAAAAAAAAAAAAAAAACTAAGAGGATGGACTCCAAGAGATAAGATTGACCCTAGGTTGCCACAATAATTCCTAGAATGTTCCCGATAGGTATGAAAAAAGAAAGAAAGAAAAGCCCACTAAATTAAGAAATGAAAGTAAAAAACAAAACAAACAAACAAAAAAAAACAAACAAACAGTATATCTTCTCACCACTCTCTTCCTCCTCACCCCCTTTCCTTTCTTTTTCTTTGCCCCATCTTTCTCCCTCTTTATCTCCCCCCCCCCCCGAGCTGTGTATTATTACTTGTGCTAATATTCCTTATCATTTATTATGGACTATTCTAATCTTGTGTTTTATAGTTAGTTTTATTATCTTTGACTGTTAATAGACACATACAAGGATAAATATAGAAATAGATAGACAGATAGATAAATACAGAGAGAGAGAGAGAGAGAGAGAGAGAGAGAGAGAGAGAGAGAGAGGGAGGGGGGGGGGAATTGTGATATGCATGCATGCAGCGGCCATCGACTCTCCAAATTGTATGGTCAAAGTAATCTTGGGAAGACGAGCAAAGATGGTAGTTGGTAGTTTCCTGTTGTTTTCCGTCTTGATTCACGGTGCATCATCACTGCATCACTGCATCACTGCATCTCCACCATGAGTTAAACGCGCCTACAGATATCAGCCTGGAAAGTTCCATGACTCGGCGCGGTACATACAGTGCCGAGCCTTCCCAAATAGCTACTGGCCAGGCTCATTGTTGCTTAACTTCGGTGATCTGGTGAGAACCAGTGTGACAACGTGATTGTGGTATAGGCTCTATACAATAATAGCAGAGAGTTCCATTGTGAACTACACGCAGCGAGAGAGTAAGACTTATAGACAAAAACTTATTAAGAGATGAGTAACTTGGTCAGTAAATTGCAAATGACGGCCAATTAGAAACATTAAAATGGATTTGTGTTTCAAAGATACTTTAATGTCAAAACAAAGGGATATTTTAACGTAGATTTTGTGCGGCAAATATAAATAGAAAACACACACAAAAAAAAACAACAGAAAAACAAACGTGGATTAAGTAAGTTTTTGTAAAATAGTGCGACCACTTCTTATGTATCTACTAGCTGCCAGCCCGGCGTTGCCCGGTCGAACAATATGCTTAAAGATGATTTAATTTATGCGGATTGCATATGTATTATTATAGAATCAATCCTCTATATTATATATTACAAGGAAGACTTTACCCGTGCATTAATTCACCCAAAAAGTAAAAAAATAAAATAAAAAATAAATAATAATGATAATGTTGTGTTTTTTTTAATAATATCACGTCAACTGATATTTGGGCTTGACTATGAGCACCCTGGAAAAGTTACGACTGATTAATGCCTAGTTTTAAAATATGCAAACAAAGAAATGATTTGCGGTGATTTTAAATAGTATCTCTTCTTTTATCGTAAATTGAACTCATTAATAAGAAGGTTCTGGATATGAGCTTAAACTATATCCGATGGCGAGGGCCTAGCTTGCGGGCTTTGGGGAGTGTGGAGCCACCCTTTAATTGCCATTGCTCCCAGGTCCACTCTCTACGCGGAATGGTAGTACCTGTTAGGGTCTCAACTATGGGTTAAATAGAAACCGACTTGAAAACAACAAATATATTCTATTAAAGAAATAACCTAATGTATAGTAATGGGATAAAAACTAATATATATATACATATAGGTCCTGAATATGACATTAAACTATATCCCATGGTGAGTCCCCAGATTGCGGGTTTTGGGGGGAGTGTGGAGCCACCCTTTAATTGCCATTGCTCCCAGGTCCACTCTGACCCGGACTGGTAGTACCTGTTAGGGTCCCAATTATGGGTTAAATAGAAACTGACTTAAAAAAAACAAAAAACAAATATACTCTATTAAAAAATTGTTCTTCAAAATCTTTGGATTCGGCATTAAATAACCTGAAAAGGGTTGATATGCCGTAAAACAAAAACAACCAACGATTAATTAAAAAAATTAAAATAAAATAGTCAGGTATACCTGGGCTTGAATAATGGATCATTCAATCTGTACTTGAATGCTCTACCACTCAGCTATATTTCCAGATTGTAATAAAACTATTTTTAAAAAAAAATGATTTGCTGAAATTTTATTATCTCCCTTGTCGGTTTAACGTAAAACATTCCCCTGTAAAAATTATTCTTTATATCTATAAGAGAGAAAAGTTATTTTTAAGATCGGATTATTTTCGATTGACTAGCCTTAATTTAAACCTTCACCACTTCCGGTTTAGTGATGGACGCAACGGCAAAGATGTCATGTTTTTATTTATTTTTTTTTTATTATTTCTTTTAGTTTCTTTTCCTCCTTCGCTGATAAGGTTCGAGACTGCTTGCCTACTACCAGTTATTTTTCTCAACACACACCACCAAACACCCGGGCAACGTCGGGCACCAAGGCTAGTCCATAATAAATCTATGATGCTCTTACAAACTAAATTGGACCATATATATATATATATATATATATATATATATATATATATATATATATATAATTTAAAGGAGATTAGAACAATAGTCTAAAGAGCAGAGTGTATTTTAATGTAATAGTAAAATTACTAATTTAATTAAAATACAGGAAAAGAAAAAGTGCTCGTTGTAATTTAGATATATAATAAGCTCGATAGGTAAATATCCTAGAGCTAATTTAATATTGAGTAATGTGATTGATAATTTAAAATTCAAATTAGAATTAAATTAAATGATTTTAATTTTTAAATTAAATTAAATGATTTTAATTTTTAATCTAATTCTAATTTGAATTTTAAATTATCAATCACATTACTGAATATATATATATATATATATATATATATATATATATATATATATATATATATATATATATATATATATATATATTTAAAAGAGTGTAGCCATCAACAATTGTGGGTTTTTTTAAAGGTTTTCATCATATTTTTATTTTAAAATATTTTTATAACGCCTTTCCAGCTTATAAAAAATAAAAAAATAAAAATAATTGTTAGCGGTGGATGTGTGTGAGTACGTGTGTGAGTGTGTAGGTGGGTATGTATATATGTATGCTCCTACATATATTTCTATGTATGTGCGTGTGTGTATGTGTGTGTGCCTACGTGCGTGTGCGTGTGCATGTGTACATGTACATGAATGTATATGTATGCGTGTGTGATTGTGTGTGAGTGTGTGCTATACATGGGGAAAGAAAGTCTTTAAAAAGAACCCTAAAAAAACCATAAAAACCTTCACCAAATGGACCAAAAGTCACTCTTTGAATATAACTTTGACCGGACACTTTGAACACTTACAGTTGGAGTCAGAATGTCCGAGACCACACATCACTCTGAAAAACACATTTAGTATCAGCGGAGGTAACTCTACAAACTCCCATTTTAAAGAAAAACTTTTTACGAAAACATCTGAAGAGAGCACACCCTAAGCTCGAAACGCGTTATAAAAATATTTTAAAATAAAAATATGATGAAAACCTTTAAAAAAAACCCACAATTGTTGATGGCTACACTCTTTTAAATATACATTTTTTTCTCTCGTTGGAACTACACAGCCATCACTTTAAATATATATATATATATACTAGTAGACCGCCGATCGTAAAATATGCATATTATATTTTATTTCATGCAGATTTCTTATAATCAATAGAGCCAATTCTCTATTGATTATTATCCAATATATATAGTAATGATTTCAAAAATTATAAAAAAATATAATTTGAGTAGTATTCGATAAAATCGAAGCCAGAACGTTTAGCGCTCCAGCCTTAGTTATTATTTATTTCTCCGGTGGTGTTACTATCTGAGCTATAGACAGATGGATACAAAAGATTAAAACCCAAATCGAAAGTGCGTTAAGATCCAAATATCCTATATATCAAATGTCAAGTCTGTAGACCAAATATTCAGAGAGGAGTTTGGTCGAGAGTTTTTGCACACAAACTGACAATTCACTTATATATATATATATATATATATATATATATATATATATATATATATATATGTATGTGTGTGTGTGTGTGTGTGTGTGAGTAGAGAGAGAGAGAGCAAGAGAGAGAGCGAGAGAGAAATAGAAAGACAGAGAGAGAGAGAGAGAGAGAGAGAGAGAGAGAGAGAGAGAGAGAGAAGAGATTTCTGTGTGTTAAAGTGTTTTCATATTAAATTCTAAGCAAGATGTACACACTATACAAACATAGAAGTCAACATAATCGTGAAATGAACCAACCATCTTATAAAAAATGAATAAATAATTAATTAACGCTCATTGTTCAAAGAAATCTGCAAATTAGTAAACCTTCATGCAGTAGCTCGCATATCCATAACGTGGTATATTAACTAGTTAATTTTAATATTTTTTTAATGGAAAAAGTAGGCTTTTATTATCAATGTCAGAGTATCTCTATCTCTCTCTCTCTCTATCTCTCTCTCTCTCTCTCTCTCTCTCTGTCTCTCTCTCTCTCTCTCTCTATATATATATATATATATATATATATATATATATATTAGCGTTGCTACGATTAATTGGAATCGGAATTGGGAATCTGAAAAATCAGAAGTTTTAGGGTATCAGAATTGGTATCGGAATCGGAAAAATTATAGTCCTATTTCCGATTCCAAACCGATTCTTTAAAATTTTAAAATAAAAAATGAAATAAGCAAAGATTGTGTGTGTGTTTTTTTTTTTATAAGTTGTTCCTTTACAACATAAGACCGAGAGGGGCGACTGAATGAGTTATAAATCTCATTTACAGATTTAACATTGATTAGCAGAGTTTAATTAATGTTATTTGTTGGTCATTTATTAAGAGATAACTTGCCCATTTCCTTTGTAATCGTTTTGCATCTATTAGCAAAAATGTCTATGTGCCATCACTCAAGGGAGTTCATATAATTATTAACACGTTTTAAATGCCCTGGGCAGGGTGGGGTTGGGGTTAAATTTCGTTGGCGCCAGCTGTACATTGGAGTGTCTGTCATCGGCTTCTTCTTAAATAATTAAAGTTTTATGGCACCTCCTTGGACACAGGAAATCCTTCGCGGCCGTGACAATTGTTACTCCAAACATATTTGAAAACCCATTCTCAGATGCAGACTTTCCAAACCTAATGTAATTTGTTTTTATTAGCTTTTATTGCAAGCAAAGTAAATATTCTAGAGTTCACTTGCCTATTCAATATCACAGATTTGAAAAAAAGTTTTTCGCACCTATTTGATAAATGGCCATATGGTGTCTATTAGAGACATTTTAATATCAAAGATTTAACCTAGTTGGAATTTTTTTCTGGCGCTGGTTTTGTATAATCACCACATCCTTTGAAATATTTCATGTTTCCTTATATTTTGTTTGGTTTTGGCACAAGTGAAAATATAGATGAAAATCTCACAAGTTTATCAAAACTTTGGAAGAGCAATCATTGAGAAGTTTGTTAACTTAAAATAAAAACCTTCGTTTACATTTAAAATACCCAAAACACATGAGATTCTACTTTTTAGGCGATCATGTGTAAGCACACTGAAACGATATTTTAGAATTTAGAATGGGGGTTCAGTTGTGCATATAAATATAATGTAAACTGATCCCATTTCAGTACATTATCAATTTTTAAGCAGTTAAGTAATTTTTACCACAAATTCTAAGACAGATCAGCAAAATCATAAAATCACATGAAATTGCTATATTTTTTGTATTGCCACCCATACTTAGGGTTAGTAGTAGGAAAGGAGCGTGGTTTTTATGACATTTAACAATACTATATATTAATACGATAGCTTGTGTGTTATTTATGTTGTGTGTCACGATTACATCCGAGTGACTTTTGTTTAATTATGAATTCCCATTTCTTATAATAAATAATTTTACCAAGAATTCTTCAAAAGTTTTGGTTTCGGTTTAAATTATAGCTGATGACACTTAAGTCATCTATTTCTTTTTATAAATGATTTTACCAAGAATTCTTCAAAAGTTTTGGTTTCGGTTTCGATTTATAGCTGAAGGAACTCAAGCTGATGCACCCAAGTCATATGGATATTTTTTTAATTTTTGAAATCGCAACTTTATAATATATAAAAATCGATAGATTATATACAAAATCTGCAAAAATTAAATTATATTTAAGCGTACTTTACGACCGGGCTACGCCGAGCGTCCCTGCTAACTTAGATAAATA
>NC_136491.1:7211494-7216494 GCF_053919585.1 Euprymna scolopes | reverse complement strand
TTTATAATTCTACGGAGAAAAAAAATCGTCTAATTAAATTATAAAAGGTTTCAATTAAATATATCAACAATGGCTTATTCTTAGATAAAATATATTTTTAAAAATTAACAAAAATTTCAATTTACTAATGTTTACAATTTTGTCATATGACACGAAATAACACATTTTATCAGATTCGTGAAAATTATGCCAAAATTATCAAGACGTAAAATGAAGTTGGGGTTGCATCTCATCCGGGTCCGAGGTTGTAACTAACTCTACTGCCGTGGTTGGATGGTTGATTGGTTGGTTGTGTTTTTTACGGCATATCAACCTTTTCAGGTTATTTAATGTAGAATCCAGTGATTTAGAAGAAAATTTTTTCATTAGAATATATATATATATATATTTTTTTCAAGTTGGTTTCTATTTAACCCATAGTTGGCACCTTAACAGGTACTACCAATCTGGGTCAGAGTGGACCTGGGAGCAATGGCAATTAAAGGGTGGCTCCACACTCCCCAAAGCCCGCAAGCTGGGGCCTCAACATCGGATATAGTTTAAGGTAATATCCAGGACCGCCATAGTTGGAGCTGATGGTGAACATCGTTGTTTCCCTCTTCTCTTCGCTCTCCTTCAATGTCTCTCATTTTCCGTTACCACACTATTGTTGAAATAAAATAGACGAGAAATAGTAAACTTGTCTTGATATTTTTCTTTTTGATCTGTTTGTTGCAACATTGAACTGAATATGTCTAACAGAATGACTCTATCCTGTATTAACTCACTCCAACGTGTATATATATATATATATATATATATATATATATATATATATATATATATATATATATATATATATAGTCATCCACATACAGTACTGTTTCGCTGTTTCACAGCTCATCAGTGCGGCTAGACAGGCAACTACCTCAAGCCAGGATTGAAACCCGACCGTTTGTACGGCAGTCAAGGCTCCTAACCATTACGCTATTGGCGGCTGCTTGAACGAGTAGTGAGTTTAACGATGTTTTAACATCGTCCGAAATACCTCCGCTCGATTTGTTTACACAAAGAGCGTCGCTTATATGCTAATGGTAATTCGTTTTTCACTTCTCAATATGCTCAACTCAAGGTGAGGAGCATTATAGTCATCCACATACAGTACTGTTTCGCTGTTTCACAGCTCATCAGTGATATATATATTATTAAAAAAAAACAGCAATCTACGGACACGCATGTTTCGGAGTCCTACTCCTCTTCAGCGTAGCTTGACTGTTGTTGGGATTCGAACCCCCAGACCTTTTGTATTTCAGTCCAGCGCCCTAACCTATTACGCTATGATGCCATAGTCAATTTACTATTTAGTTTTATCGTTTATCTGTTTACGTAGTTTGCTGTTGATTTTTTTAAAACCATATTAAGGTTAACGTCTCCGCCTCGGAGATTCGGTGTTTTTCTTAGAAAGTCGCCCATTTTTATTTGGACGCATTTGGATATATATATATATATATATATATATATATATATATATATATATATATATATATATATATATATATATATATATATATATATATATAAAGTTAATATACAGCGATAATCCCGAAGACTTCTATTTTTACTTTCTATTAATATTCTAATGGACTATTTTTCGTAATTGTTAAAAATTCATACTGATTTACGCATTCCCTTAATTGTTTTTTTCTTTTTAGAAACAAACAGTACCTGCATGTTATCGCCCCAATTATATAAACACTTTTTATATATATCTCAATTATTTAAACACTTTTTATATATATCTCAATTATTTAAACACTTTTTATATATATCTCAATTATTTAAACACTTTTTATATATATCTCAATTATTTAAACACTTTTTATATATATCTCAATTATTTAAACACTTTTTATATATATCTCAATTATTTAAACACTTTTTATATATATCTCAATTATTTAAACACCTTTTATATATATCTCAATTATTTAAACACTTTTTATATATATCTCAATTATTTAAACACTTTTTATATATATCTCAATTATTTAAACACTTTTTATATATATCTCAATTATTTAAACACTTTTTATATATATCTCAATTATTTAAACACTTTTTATATATATCTCAATTATTTAAACACTTCAGCCTTATTAAATGTTGCAATATCTAAATTATTTTTATTTAGTTTTCGAAATATAAAGAATGGGGAAGATCACCTACAAAAAATATTTCTCCCCATATATTTAACGAAAATTGTTTTTAAAATATAAAGTGATTGAAAAAATGAATAAGTATCGAAAATTCCATGCAAATCTGACCATTAGTTGATTTTTGCTAGATTTATGAAATACGGACATGTTTACGCTTTCGTGATGATCACTACATAAAAAAGTTGTTTTTAAGGCGTCGATAATGTGAACACGATTTTAATCTCTTTCTTACGCTGAAAAATGTTATTTTTAAAATTATTATCAGTTTATTTTAGGCTTCTTCTTCTTTTAAATGGTACAGAATTATGATAATATTAAATTGGATTACAGTTACATTGGTGTTATATATGGGGGGGGGGTAAATCTGTGGCGCACATTGAAAGTGTCGACTGTTAAGTAAATACGGAAAATCGATATATAAATATCATATCTTATCGTAACATTTTATGCTAACACATGACATGATATAATAAAACATGATATCTCTCGGGATATATATATATATATATATATATATATATATATATATATATATATATATAGAGAGAGAGAGAGAGAGAGAGAGAGAGAGAGAGAGAGAAAGAGAGAGTGTGTGTATATGTGAAAGAGAAAGAGAGAGTGAGAGAAAGAGAGTGAGAGAATGAGAGAGAGAGAGTGTGTGTATGTGAAAGAGAGAAAGAGAGTGAAAGAGTGAGAGAATTAGAGAGTGAGAGTGAGAGAGAGTGTATGTGTGTGTGTGTGTGTGTGTGTGTGAGAGAGAGAGAGAGAGAGAAAGAGAGAGAGAGAGAATATCAAATGAATGTACGTGATTAAACATGTCAGTCTTTAACGCCTTCTGATACCTCATTATGACCAAGCAGCTGATGGGTATGTCTACGTGACATTGAAAAAGTAGGCAGACTTACTGAGGTTAAGAAGAGTAGGAGGTAGGAAAAGACAGCAATAGAGTATGAAAATAACCGAAGCGAGAGAGAGAGAGAGAGAGAGAGAGAGAGAGAGAGAGAGAGAGAGAGAGAGAGAGAGAGAGAGAGAGAGAGAGAGAGAGAGAAACAGAGAGAGAGAAAGAGAGAGAGAGAAAGAGAGAGAGAAAGAAAGAGAGAGAGGGAGAGAGAGATAGAGAGAGAGACAGAGAAAGAGAAAGAGAGAGAGACAGAGAAAGAGAGAGAGAGAGAGAGAAAGAGAGAGAGAGATAGAGAGAGAGAGAGAGAGAGAGAGAGAGAGAGAGAGAGAGAGAGAGAGAGAGGGGAGGAAATGAGAACTTGTAGAAAAAGAGGGGATGCCGACGCTTTAAAAGAAAGGGCGCGTGTCTCGAATAGCCAGAAAAGCCAGTCTGTTATCGATCGGCCTCGCGACGGACCGCCCCCAATATGATTTGCGTAGGTCGAAACGACCCCCGATTTTCGTGGTCAGTATGACATCAGCTGAAAAATCTTGGGTCAGTGTATATAATAGTACATTAACGATCGTACGTGCTTAGTCATGTATCATCAATTTTTCTTTTTATGAGGATGAGGGGCAGGGGCGGCCAATTCACCTTGCTTCAAACTTTGTCGACATGCAAGACGTGCACACGCAGTCACGAGTTTGCATCGATCTGCACACACACACACACACACACACACACACACACACACACACACACACACACACACACACACACACACACACACACACGTATGATTTTATATTTATTTATAAATTTATATAATTTATATTCTTTTTCTTCCCATTTTCCTTACTTTCTTTTTTCCTCTGGTTTCTCTATTTCAATACAAACCTTACTCTCCCACCCCCTTTCCCCGTCTTTTCCACATATATCAAACCCCATTATTATTTAAAAATAAATTCTGAATTGCACATCATGTGACCCTCTGATGATGTTTTTGTTCTGCTTGTAAATCCTTGAATAATTTTTATTACGGAATAAACTTTTCTATAAGCAATATCGCCTGAAGTGTTCTCCAGTTACTTATGATTGGCTGAACGAAACATATCCATGAATGTGTAGCAATATACTAAGGTTTATGTAAAAAAAATAAAAAAGTTTATATATATATATATATATATATATATATATTATAACTCACTAACTAGCTCTACCTACGTATTGAGCAATTTTGAAGTAAATACTTAGTTTACGCATAAATTTATACTTTCGTATATTAATTTTATGTGAGTAAATGAAGTAGTTATATATATATATATATATATATATATATATATATATATATATATATATATATATATATGAAAATGTATAGAAAAGAATACGAAAAGTATAAAAGCTTATAATTTTCTTTATTCGGTTTCAATTGGTGATGTGCAGGAATACAAAATAATATTATGAAAAAAAATTACAAAACTTAAAAACATTTTATACAGGTACATAATTTTCGACCGATCCTTCAGTCTTCATCGGTGTAGTGAATATATATATATTAGGAGGTATATTTAGTAAAAAGCAGAGAAAAAGTTCCCAATACATTAGTAGAGTTTAATGTGTTTTATTATTTCAACCTCGAGGGTTTATTTTTGCTTAAATAATGACAGGTTGTTTCCATCGTCAGGACAATAATACTAACCTGCAGATTTCGTCAGATAATTCAATTCAAAATCTTGAATTGAATTGAATAGACTTATCTGATCTGAAGAAATCAGCAGGATAATATTATTGTTCTGTCGATAGAAACAATTTGTAATGATAACCTCCCCCCCCGCAAAAAAAAGACCGCACAAAACAAAAAAACAGGTAAATATGCCAAAAGTAGAAAACATAGAAATTAACGAGGTTGTTGATAGTGCTCA
>NC_136491.1:7098994-7208994 GCF_053919585.1 Euprymna scolopes | reverse complement strand
ATATATATATATATATATATATATATATATATATATATATCCTCCTATAAATTTGCTTTTTTGTGTGTGTATTGATATTCATATTTAAACAACTTTATTTATTTAAAAACGAAAGTACAACTTTGTTATATATGGGCCGTGAAATTGCATTCATCTGCAAAAGATCTAGCTAATTTGCATAATCTTTTAAACATTCAATTCAATTGATTCCTATTAGTTTCTTTCAGTTTATTATAGGATGATCATCTTTAGTTAACTATTACGTGTAATTATATTCATGCAGATATTCTACATGATTTATACTTGCGTAATATTTGCGTAAAAAGGTTATAGTAAACACAAAACTCTTTCTATACATATTTATGTATGCAGATATATACTTGTTTAAACAAATTTGCCTACAAAACTCTTCTGTCAGATTTTGGTCTACAGGCATCAAACTTAATATATAGGGTATTCGAACCCATGAGAAACCTTATATTTGGGTTTTAGCCGAGGAAAATCGGTGCAAAAGTGTGAAATAAAAAAAAAAATTCCAAGTGAATGTCCAATTGAATGACGGCATTATGAATATGCATGCGTAACGTAATAGCTATCGGTTCATGTTTTAATTTTTAGCCTTGCAGCAAACATGGCTTCATAGTACAGTCATTTCAAAGAAAACTAAATCGTAAGCTAAACGTTTTGGTTTCGATTGTCGGAGGTGGCGCACTATTCATTTTTTTTAAAAACTTTTTAAATCACTAGCAGTTTCGCCCGGCTCATACAGAGATGAGTATTGGCTGAAGAGAGCTTGATATGGGTATCTAAAACGGTCCTAATTATAGGTTTTGAAACCGACGGTACCAATGACATATCTCATCTAAAAACTTTCTATAAACAAACAAACAAACAAGCAATATATATATATATATATATATATATATATATATATATATATATAATTCCATTTTTACCCCAAACAAGGCACAGTGCCACTTTGATGTAGGGAGCTACTATCGGGGACATAAGTACCAGGTAGGGAGTTGAGCAGCAAGATGTCTGTTCACATTACACTTGAACTTCTGCATGTCAGTACAGTTGGGAAAATAGAAACCCAGAAGAGAGTTCCAGAGTCTAGCAGTTCTGGAGAAGAAACTATTAGAATAGAAGGCTTTCTTACATCTAGGTATCTCTACTGTGTAGGGGTGAGACTTTGCTGATTATTGGTTTTGTCGGGGATTAATTAAACTGGTTGGATGTTTACTATTTATATTTATGGATGTTTAATTTTCATTGGTTAATAAAGTATTAATAATTCCAACCAACTGAAGATGAATCCAGAAGGATTCGAAAGTACTTGGACAAATCAAATCTATGGCTATTACATCAGCCAGTTCCCACTTGAAATACGAAAGATACAAAGGAGTTAATGAAAAATTAACAGACTAAAACCGACTATCAAATTTAACGAATTATACATAGAAGAAAAATGCTACCCAAATACACACAACTACACCCCCCCCACACACACACGTGTGTGTGTGGGTATATATATATATATATATATATATATATATATATATATATTCATCATATATATATATATATATTCATCATATATATATATATATATATATATATATATATATATATATATATATATATATATATATGTATATATATATATATATATATATAAAAGGGTCATTCCAAATGTAAGCTTCATATGTTTTAACAAAAATTTTAAAGAGCTACCAGGACGTGAGTGGTATCATCAAACGACTTTTGTGCAGAAAAATTTATTTTTTTACATAACCATCCCTATTCTTAATGCACTTTATTCGGACGAAAGCGGTAAAATTTCCTGTTTATATTTCTACATGTGTTTAATTGTTTTTCTTTCTGTCTTTCATATCGTCTGTCTCCACAACTTTTCCTTTTATGATACATCGTGTATTTTATCATAACACATACCTACACACACACACACACACACACACACACACACACACACACACACACACACATATATATAATGTGTGTGTGTGTGTGTGTGTGTGTGTGTGTGTTTGTATTCATCTATTAATTCTTTGCACATTATATTAATGTTCTATGCGTTTGTTTTAACAATCTTTTGTAAATCTACATTGTCAATTATGGCTGAATTGTTTTCATAATTCAAACTTGCATTTAAATTAAGAAAAGTCAATAAATTCTGTACGAATCTTTTAAACCGACGTCTTAGCACCAAAGAACTTGCCTCTCTTATCTGACAGCCATAGAGTAAAAAGAGACATTTGTGCGGCACGACTGACACGCTGCTCAATTATTCTTATTTCACTGCAGCTGCGCCCTCAACCGGCATTTCGTCATGATTCTCATCCCCACCTTCATACAGATTTGTGGCAAAGAGAAAACAAGGCTTCATCCATTGCAGTTCTTCAAGACAAAGGTGGACAGATATACTGCAAAAAAAAAAAATATCCGATTCCTACTGCTGATTGTGGGGTGGTTTTTAAATGACCCGATTCTGATTTCTGACTTCTAAGATTAGACGTAGGCTGGAAACCCCAGATATCGAACTCCATAGCCAGTTATAATAAAACTCGACCTCAACTCCTACATTAATCTTTAACTTAATTAGGCAATTCATTTTTAAATATATAAATTAAAAAAATATATATTGTGTCGTCGTAAATCTGTTGTGAGTAGAGTTTTATTTAAAATATTTCTTTGAATATATTTCCATTTTCGATAGAGATATAGAAATGTTTCTTGTGTAAAAAAAAAAAAAATGTTGGCACTTTGAAAACGTCTTTCCCGTCGAAGCTATAATATCCCTCGTAGATAGTAGTCCATGGAGGTGTTAGTTACGGTTGATTTAAATGTATTGTACCAACATGGCTGCTTTGTATCGGTTAATAAGAAAAATATTTGCACTTTGAAAACACCGTTTCGTATTTGAATTATATTAGAAAATTTAGAAAGCCAAATAACGATGCGTTTTTTTTTTTATTTTTGCTAAAAAAATAAATAATTTACTTTATGTTTCGACTTCAAAGAAGTCTTCATCATGCTCTGGCATTTTTTTTTTGTAAAGCATCTTCCCCATCGGAGATATAATCTTGATTAGTTTAAATGTTTTTTGGCTGTGTAGTATAGGTTAATTATAATGAAAAAATGTTAGTACCTAGTTTCTTGTATATTTAAAAATCCTATTATTTTAAAGAAATCAATTTATTGAGCTCTAGAGTAAAGTAGTTAATCCTAAGGATTCCAAAATAGTTCAATAATAAAAATCGCTTATATGTTTGAAAATTAGTTCAGTGACTTTTTGGCTGAATATCGTATACTCGTTTTAATTGTATTGATAGTAAGATCATTCAAGAATTTATATTCTTTATGAGTCATAGTGTTTTTATTTTTATGAGATGCAAGATCGAAGTATTGAACTGATTTGCAGAAAACCATATCCAATAATCGATAAGGAAAAAACAAAGGATTTCACAAAGAGAGGTGTTTGTTTGTTCTTTGTCATAGATCTTCATATTGTTTACGCAAGTTCACACCACGGTTTATTTGTCTTTGTAAAATAATCGATATCAATTTCCTGTCGATTAGAAACATATCGTTCGAGTTAAACTCATTGCATCTCTTGCTTTTAAAACTATTGTAATTTGGAAAACAAATGTTATACGGTTTGTTCGAAATATTTGACACGTTTTGGAAAGGATAAAAAAACGTCATATCTTGGTCAATAATTGGCGCATTCACAACATTCAAAATGCATCTCCTATAGAATAATGTTCCCAATACATCCTACCCGGAGAAGTTGGTCTCAACATCTAACACGAACACCAGGCAGAATCTGAATTTTAAACACGCGGACTTCGCGGTGTTATACTCCTGAACACCTGTTTATTATTGGCATTCAGCTCGTCCTTGATGTTGCAGGAGATTCGATTGTTGCTTGTCTCAACTGATAGTCCATGGAGTTGCAGTCACGTGACGTTTTTGGAGTGTATGGCGGGACATGTTTTGGGACTAGTGAAGTCGAAATTTTTTAGACAGCTACTCCTGAGTTTTTTCAGAGGTATCAAACAGGCCTATGTCTTGCTCACATACATCTTTTCCACCCAATATTTTCAAACGATGGACTGCAAATCAGTAAATTGGGTCCTTTTTCGAAGGCGTGGGTAGGGAAGGTGTAACTTTTGCTAGGAACACATTAAAATGTCATCACAATTTCAGTGAACTTGAGTAAATCTTGATGACACCTGGTACTGAGTATTGTAAAGTTATGTTTGAGGAGAAAGGGAGAATTCCCCGCCCAACCGGGTATTCCCAGTTTCCGTGAGATGATTTATCTGTGCTTCACCAGTCAATATTTGACCTTTGCGAATTTTAAATGAGTTCATGTCCTCATCCAGTTTCCAAATTCATAGTCGCCATTACGACGCCTATTTATCTCACCAAGATCCGCGTTGCATTGCCTGAATATTGCCTGAATATTGCCTGAATATTGCCGCAATGCCGCATGTGTTTTTTCTTTTGCAGCTTCCCAACTGATTTTGTTGTGTGGACATTACAAAAAACATCTGCTACGATCCTTTCTGATAACCACTGTCTGAACTCCTTCGTCGCGATTCTGTAGTTTACATCTCACGTCGTTCAAGATATTCAAGGAAGGCCGAGCACCTGTTAAGGTGTCCGAATTTTTAAAATCCAGCGCGAATCCTCATGATGCATTTCATCCTTTGGGCGCCTTAGGCTGTTAGCTATAAACTAACCCATTCTAGAAGTGAGAGCATAAAGACTGAGGATGTGTCTCTCCTAGAATTATCCAAAACAAATATCTAAGTCCGAGAGAGCAAGACAGTCAGACTGATTGTTGAAGACGATTTTTAGCATCAACGAATCAACAATCAAAAACAAATTGCATCTGCACTCATTGTAACAATACTGCAACCATTTCATTGTTTTCATCGGTTTGTCGCGTTTTAAGTTATTGAGTTTGCATAAAACTTTTATACATTCGTGTTGTTGATGTTGATTGTTTGTGGACATTAGACTACTCGGACACCAATGTTTAGTCTTTAATAAGGTTTCATTAAAACAGAGGAGGATACTGGCAAATGTATACACACCGATACGATAAAATTAATAGAAAAGAAAACATGATTCCATTTCCGTTTGATGAAAACTAGTTTTCTTTTTTTTGTCGCAGACCATCTACTAGTTGGCCAGTTGTGTACACGTCCCAAGAGCGATAGGAGCCTTTTAATCATGTCTGAAAGTGACACAATGTTCAAAGAGCGAGATCGGAGATGCGCCGCTGTACAACTCATGCCCTCTACCGATCAAAGTTATGACAACAGGACCATTGCCAGCACCCTCAAAATGCATTGGTGGATTGCCACGAATAGCAGGAACGTGTCCACGGTTATGAAAACAAAGTTTCCGGCCACAGTTATGGTTTTTGGTGTGATTTCAAGTGAGGGCCACATCATGTCACCTCACATCTTCGAAGTCGGCTTGAAACTCAATACCAGAGTGCATATCGATGTGCTGAAGAGTGTGGTGAACCCCTGGTGTAATCAGGTGGCCGCTGGCAAACCCTGCGTGTGGCAGCAGGACTCAGCGCCGACCCACAAGTCCAAAGAGGTTTGGCGTTAGAATGGGGTGCTATGAATTTATACCCTTCTCTTATTGCCCCCTTCTCCCCTGGCCTGAACCTGCTGGACTACTCCGTTCGGTCATACGTCGAGAACATAACCAACACAACCTCCCACAGCATAAAAGCCAGCCTAATCGCCGCCATCCGCTGAGTCTTGCCGAGCTCCCACAAGCTTTGAATAAAAAAATGCAAAAATAAAAACAAAGAATGCAGTTTAAATTCCCGGAAGGGAAAAATATATTAATTTTAACCTATCGCAGACCTAGCACCTACATAATCCGACTTTTAAAATGTTTTCATTTATATAAGGATGAAAAAAAAAAAAAAAAGAAAAAAGAGCTTTACTAAAATTGTTGAATAGAAACTGACTTAGCATTATATATATATATATATATATATATATATATATATATATATATATATATATATATATATATATATATATATATATATATATATAAGTTTGATCATGTCCACGTAACCTACATCTAAAAGTTCAAGTGTTTAGACCCAAAATTGGAAGAAGCGTTTGATAGAGTGTGCAAAGGTCAACTCTTTTAACTTTGACTTCTTGGCAGCCAAATTTTCGCCCAAACTCTGACTAAAAACTGGCTGCATGTCTGTATACCATTTATGTAAAATTTCAAATGTTTCGACCCAAAATTGACTTAATAGTTTGCTAGAGACCGCAAAGCCCAAATATATGAACTTTGACCCCTTGCCAGCCAAAGTTTCCGCTAAAACCGATTAAAAAGATTGCCCGATGTCTGAATACCCTTTATGTAAAATTTCAAATGTTTAAACCTAAAATTGGCTGAGTTATTTGGTAGATATACCGCAGAGGTAATTATTTTTAAACTTTGACTCCAATTTTGACCCCTTAACATTTATTGTTTTGGGCTCAAATTAAATTAAAAGTTTTGATCCATGTCCAAGTAACCTACATCTAAAATTTCACGTGTTCAGTCCCAAAATTGGCGGAGGAGTTTGGTAGAGTCTGCAAAGGTCAAATCATTGAACTTTGACCCCTTGACAGCCAAATTTCTGGCTAAAACCGGTTAAAAATCTTTTCCAAAATCTCAATACCCCTTATGTCAAATCTCGAGCCAGTAGATTGAAAATTGTCAGACAGAGTAGTTTGGTAGGGAAATGTACACACGCAGACGCAGACACACACAGCGACATTTTTACTTTCATAGATATACTAACATTTCATCCCGGGTGTTTGGAGGTGTATGTTGAGCAAAAAAAAAAAAAAGAAAAAAATGTGGTAGTAGGAAGGTAGGCGCGAACCAGTACCGCAAAGAAGGAAAAGAACGGGGGAAAAACCTGACGTCTTTGCTGTTACAACCACCACCAAACCGGAAGTGACTTATGTTTAAATTAAGGCTAGACAATCGAAAGGAGAGGATGACTTTGAAAAATATCGGCAAAAAGCAACCCTCCCTGTAGAAAAGTACCCAGTTTAAGGTGAAGATATTAATGTTTTTAGCCAATTTTTCGATATTTGTCGTCTGAAAGGTCGAACTTCAAAACGATACTAATCTTGGTAAAATCCGTCGCCTCTATCGAAAGTTTTAAGCAGACATGCAAACATACATACATACAAACATTTATATATTGGTAACTAAAATTTTTCGACCCAAACCGATTAAAAAGCTTGCCCTCTCTCTGAATAGCCTTTATGTAAAATTTCAAATGTCTAGACCAGAAATTGTGTGAGTAATTTGGTGGAGACTGCAGAGGTTAATTTTTTAAAACTTTGACCCCTATTATGATCCCTTAAAATTTATTGTTTTAGGCTCAAATCAAGTTATTAAGTAAGACCATGTTCAAGGAACCTATATCTAAAATTTCAAGTGTTTAGACCCAAAATTGTCGGAGGAGTTTGATAGAATTCTCAAAGATCAAATCGTTGGACTTTGACCCCTTTTAATAGCCAAATTTCTTGCCGAAAACCGATCACAAAGATTTTCCCAAATCTCAGTACCCTGTATATCAAATTTCGAGTCTGTAGACTAAAAATTGACAAAGTTATTGCGTAGGGAAATGCACACACACACACACACACACACACACACATACACCCCCCGTTCACTTTTATAGATATACTAGACCACCCGTGACCCGTTGGGTCAGTACGTTATATTAGCTATGGAATTCATGTATGAGCGTGACACTTGTGGCATAAAGAAAATAGTTTTTTTTTACATAACAGAAACATTTCTATGAAAGTATATTAAAATGAAAAAAGAATATAGATAGATTTCTATGAGTCGTTCTGTTTATTATAATTGTTATTTTTTTTAAATTACAGTTACTGAATTATAAGTGGTTGGTCATACTTATAGGTAAATATGCACTGAACAGGTATCATAATCCTTATTATAGTTAAATTCAAATTTTGATATATCATCTTTTAAATGAAATTGTTAGTTGAAAGTACAGAATAATAAAAAAAACACTCTCCACATGTTAATAATGGCTTTTTAAATAGAAAATGAAAATAAAATGTAACTTTTTTCATTTAATTTAAGCAAACATTCAGTACCCATTGTGTAAAGGAAAACACTATTTAATGTAATAGAAATGTGTGCATTTACCGATTCAGCTTTCCGTTTGGAAATGTAAGCAGACGACTTTAAAAAACATGGGAAGAAGAAAAAGAAATTTTTTTGTAATAACGCCCTCTAGTAAAAAGGTCTGCATTAGTTAAGGGGGATAACTCTATCCAGTTTTACATCGCTCTCTTTTTCTCTCTCTCACACATACACGTAACTATTTCTCGCGTACGTAACGAAAACAGAGGGAGTAGGAGTGTTGAAATCTATTAGAGGGAAAGTGAGAGGTGTTTTCTTTCCATAAATTGTATAGGGTAATATTTAATATTATTAATAGATTCATAGATAAATAGATTTTATAATATATATTATAATTATCTATGAATCTATGTATTATTTGTATATATAAATAACTATTTGATCAAATTAAATGAAATTGTTTGTATTAAAAGCGATATAAAAATTCCGGAATTGGAATAACGGATTGAAGACGTTGCTATTTACGCATGCGCAACCGGATGTTGAAAACCGGAAATCTGATTGCAAACATACAAGATCCATAGACTTTTAGTATTATATAGATATAGATAGATAGATAGCTTAAGAAATTTCAAATGAATTGCATTATTACCGATTAAAAAAAGTTTTAAATAGTAGTTAAGGTGTCATTCGTGTTGAGTCTAGACAGGAGCTAAGAATTGGTCAGATGTCACCCGGAGTTTTTCTGGATCATTTATTTCCTTCTTTTCGTCTATTTTTCTTATCTTTCTGTATCGTTTTCTTACTTGTTCTCCTTCTTTCTCTCTCTCGACAATCTCATTTCCTCCGACCTCTCCTGCCTACTGGCTTTGTTTTTCTACTTCTTTTTTCACTTTTCTCAACTATATCTTCTTCTTCTTCTTCTTCTTCTTCTTCTTCTTCTTCTTCTTCTTCTTCTTCTTCTTCTTCTTCTTCTTCTTCTTCTTCTTCTTATGCACACCTCTTTTATCTTTTCTTTTCCAATTTCTTCTAATAAATACAAAAAACAAACAAAAAACAAACTGTTGTAACTTTCTCACCTTTTAATCTAGATTCAAACCCAACAATCTCTCCTCATTTGAGAAGGCCCATAATATGTTGAAATAAATTTATAACGAGACTGAGCCAAGTTTGGATTGTGTTTTTCATTTTTACTCTTGCATGCTCTTCTTTGCATTGAGCTATCACATTTGAGATTTCATACGCAAATTTCTTTATCTTTTTCGGAGTGATACTATATATCGAAAAACTTTCACAAGAAACACTCGTCTAGCTGTAAACAATATCAATAATTTCCCCCACTCTTTATCTGTGCCTAAACCTAAACGTAGATTCCATGAACAAAGCTTTTTTATTAGAACTGCACGCCTGTGGAATTGTCTTCCGTTTTCCTGCTTTCCGGCTGACTACAATATGGTTGTCTTCAAGTCTAACGTAAATAAGTTCTTGATGAGCCGTTCCATATAAGTTATCAAATTTAACAAATTTTCATTACTAATGATTATTATATTGTCCAATTTCTACTGTACACTCTTTAACCCTTATCCTTGAGTGGCCTCTTGGCCTTGATAATGTGTTGATACCTATGAAAAAAAAAGTCCAATGTGAACAAGTTTTAATTGAATCGTCCCCCTAAGTAATCCAAGTTACAAAATTCCCACTGTTTACTATGCTAAAATCACAATGACTAATGTATACCTATTAACCCTTATCCTCGAGTGGCCTCTGGGCCTTGATAAGTGGTGACACCCATGTAATATATATATATATATATATATATATATATATATATATATATATATATATATTATGGCAGTAAAGTTTAGTTTCCTAGAAGTACATCCAATGAAACAATATGTGTCAACCAAAAAGTGCTCAATGATTAAACAGAGCAGGTATATTTAATTTATTTATACAAACATTGATGGCTAAATATGTGCATACATGTTTCTATAATCACCCGTTACTGGGGAGATTACATCTTCAGGCCAAGAATTACTCTTACGTCAAGTAATTTATAACGCAAAACTAAAGAGGAGATACTTAAAAAAAAAAAAAGAATATAAAAAGAAATAAAAAATAAAAATTATCCCGAAGTTCAGGTAGGAAGAGATAAAAGCCTGTGAGGAATGGATTGTTCAGAGACTTTACTTATCCTCTCCAACACCTAACCCCCACCCACATTAGATGACAAGATTCTAATTTTGTAAACGAAATAAGAAAATGTTTTTTGTGTCTTGAAATTTCAGTTTTCAAGAGTAATTCTTCGCCTGAAGACGAAATCCCCCCAGTAATGGGTGATTACAGAAACATGTCTGCACATATGTAGCCATCAATGTTTGCATAAATAAATTTTATATATACATATATATATATATATTTTTTCTTTTAAATATGAATTCATTCGTATTATTTGGATTCATTGTACTACTGTTTTCATCTTGATTGCGATTTTTATAAGAACCCTTAATGTAGTGATTAGAGGATTTGGAAAAATTAATTGTAAAAGTGATATTCTCTTAGAAGGTTGAAAGTTCAATCCTCAGTGTGGGTGACCGAAAAATACAATTTCAAATTGGTTAGGACCTTTATCCAGTTATGTCTGACGAAACAAGAGCATGCTACCTCAATGCGGCAAATAAAGGATTCCATTCGAAATTCCGTCCAAATTCCCGAGTTCGACAACATACACCCAAAGAAGGTCGGAGGTTATGCCGACCGAAACGTTGTGAAAATGACACTCAAGATGAGAACAATAGTCCGAAGAATCTAAATAATGCGAAATGATACATTGTTATTTTTTTTTCACATTTCTAAAAATATATTTTGAAAATGTATAAATATACGTTTTCTTGCTTTTTTCAAATTTTGTAGATTTTTATGTAAATTACATCTGTCACGCTCATTGTAAAACATGATTTCCATTAGTCTGACACATTTCAGTTTGAAGTATAATTTTAACTTGTCTGTCACGCACAAGTTTTAAATAGTATTTTCATCGGTTACGTGGAAATTGGATGGAGGAATTAAAGCATTTCTATAAGAGTTTTTCCTTAGTTTTTATGCGTGAGTGCACAAAACCCCAATAAAAGATTAATTTGCAACACAAAAGTATAGAATAATTAACCAACACCTCTTTTTAGAACAAAACAACGAAGGGATTTATTTTGAACCAAGAGGGACTGTGTTCGCGGTGAAAAAAAAAAAAAAAAAGGAGAGGAATAAAAAGTTCTAGCATGTTCATGTGTCGGGGGGGGGCAGAAACTTTGAGTGTCCCCAGATTGTCCAGTGGAGGTCTTTAGTGAAGCAGTCGCAGCCGGTGGGGGGGATTCAGTGGGCAGAGTGTGAGAGGAGAGAGGTCTGTCTTGTTTGGTTGTCTGAGCTCCTCTACTGGATGCTGGTTAGTTCCTGACAGGGCCAATTAGTTCCTTAAGAGAAATATAGGATTAATGCGGCAATTAGTTCCTTAAGGGAAATATAGGATTAATGAGTGGCCGCATCAGTCAGCAAAGGGACATTAATCCACAAGAGAAAATAGTTTTTTTTTTTATGGTGACTGATACAATTTCCTTCGATTAGTCAATTACACTTACGTTTCTGTTAGCATTTTCGAAAGTCTCTCAGACTTAACGTTGAAGCAGAAATTTTTAGATTCGTCCATGTTGTCGATCGCTCGGCGACCGCTAAAGTTTGAAATAACATTTTGCTCGTTAAACGCATAGATTGGATAGACATATGCTAAAAATATTTCTTCGTGTTCTTTTCTTTCTTCATATATATATATATATATATATATATATATATATATATATATATATATATATATATATATATATATATATATATATATATATATATATATATATATATATCTGAAGTAATATATATATATATATATCTGAATATCTGAAGTAATATATATATATATATATATCTGAAGTAATATATATATATATATATATATATATATATATATATATATATATATATATATAAACAAAAAAACAAACAAAAAAACACAACAAACAAACTATTCAACTGATCGCTCCTCAACCTCAACAAACAATCCCTGGTTTGGAATCAGACATTTACCGGGATAAACCCTATTTTTTGCCGACATGACGCACCGCAGAAGATCAGAATATAATCGTGATGTAATCCCAAATCCCATTGCCCTCTCCTTTGGCTGATTTAGTCATTCAATAGCGATGACTATAAAAGCAGAAAGACAAAGAAACAAAAAACAAGCAAACAAAAAAAAAAAGGTTATACATACGGATCTCAAAAGCAAAATGAATCATTCACCAAGAAACTCCTTAAGACGATTTCGTCATAAAACACGTGGTTTGAAAATGAATCAAATATATCACACAGATAAATACGCCCTTGAACGTTTTATAATTTTTGTATAAAAAGCTGTTTTAATATTGCTAATCGAACAGCCGGCAAATATTATAATTGGTAATCTAAATCGATTAACACTTCGCACCATTATTGTATCACATTTTATTTTAAGTTTTATATTTACTAACGTGGGTCGTCATTTATAAATGCTATTATAATGCAGTTAACGGTTAATGAGAAGAAATGGGTGTCAATTGAGAACTAGGTGAGGCGACAGTTCCTTAAAGGCACATCTTAAGATGGATTTGAACCCGACTTCATCAGTTATTATATTATTAACTCACCAGGATTAGTCACACAGGTCATCATCAAAAATTTCTCTTTGAGAACAACTTGTGGTGTTCTCTGGAGTCTGATTGATAACAAGTCTTCCCAGATTTCCTGTACTCTCCATCTTTTTCGATAAACTTTGCAAAAGAATTTACGCTATCGCAACACCCGCTTACCATTGATTTCTCGTTAGAAGCGACCATTGGTCTTTACTGGAATTTGGGTCGCAATAAGCCTTCCCACAGTTCGAGTCCCCTTTTGCCCTCAACCAGCGGAGGTCTGGTTAGTGCTTTCTCTCCTCGGTCTTTTCATCCTCCTTGACCCTCATTTATTTAGTGTGGTGCCAGTTTATAGTAAGACACACACAAAAAAAGGGGGCTGCATCTTTCAGTTATACCGTTGATTCCAGTTGTACATCTGTAGTCGTTTCTGTGTGTCTAATTTTAGTCTGTAGGTCGTGTATGTTAGTCTCCACATCCAAGGTTTTTCCTTATTATTTCTGCAGTTTTCCTTATTGTTATCCGTTGTTTCTTCTCAATCTCTTCCATTCTCTTTCCAAAGGTTTTCGTATCGTTCCTAGCGCTTAGTGGTGTTATAGTTCCTAGCGCTTAGTGGTGTTATCATTCCTAGCGCTTAGTGGTGTTATCGTTCCTAGCGCTTAGTGGTGTTATCGTTCCTAGCACTTAGGGGTGTTATCGTTCCTAGCACTTAGGGGTGTTATCGTTCCTAGCACTTAGTGGTGTTATCGTTCCTAGCGCTTAGTGGTGTTATCGTTCCTAGCGCTTAGTAGTGTTATCGTTCCTAGCACTTAGTGGTGTTATCGTTCCTAGCACTTAGTGGTGTTATCGTTCCTAGAACTTAGTGGTGTTATCGTTCCTAGCACTTAGTTATGTTATCGTTCCTAGCACTTAGTGGTGTTATGGTTCCTAGCACTTAGTGGTGTTATCGTTCCTAGCACTTAGTGGTGTTATCGTTCCTAGCGCTTAGTGGTGTTATCGTTTCTATCCCTTAGTGGTGTTATCGTTCTTAGCGCTTAGTGGTGTTATCATTCATAGCGCTTAGTGGTGTTATCGTTCCTAGCGCTTAGTGGTGTTATCGTTCCTAGAACTTAGTCGTGTTATCGTTCCTAGCGCTTAGTGGTGTTATCATTCCTAATGCTTAGTGGTGTTATCATTCCTGGCACTTAGTGGTGTTTTCATTCCTAGCGCTTAGTGGTGTTTTCATTCCTAGCGCTTAGTGGTGTAATCATTCCTAGCACTTAGTGGTTTTATTGTTCCTAGCGCTTAGTGGTGTTATCGTTCCTAGCGCTTAGTGATGTTATCGTTCCTAGCGCTTCGTGGTGTTATCGTTCCTAGCACTTAGTGGTGTTATCATTCCTAGCGCTTAGTGGTGTTATCATTCCTAGTGCTTAGTGGTGTTATCATTCATAGCACTTAGTGGTGTTATCATTCCTAGTGCTTAGTGGTGTTATCATTCCTAGCTGTTAATGATGTTATGATTCCTAGTGCTTAGTGGTGTTATCATTCCTAGCGCTTAGTGGTGTTATCATTTCTAGCGCATAGTGGTGTTATCATTCCTAGCTGTTAATGATGTTATCATTCCTAGTGCTTAGTTGTGTTATCATTCCTAGCGCTTAGTGGTGTTATTTTTCCTAGCGCTTAGTGGCGTTATCATTCCTAGCACTTAGTGGTGTTTTTGTTCCTAGCACTTAATGATGTTATCATTCCTAGCGCTTAGTGGTGTTATCATTCCTAGCGCTTTGTGGTGTTATTTTTCCTAGCGCTTAGTGGTGTTATCGTTCCTAGCACTTAGTGGTGTTATCGTACCTAGTGCTTAGTGGTGTTATCGTTCCTATCGCTTAGTGGTGTTATCTTTCCTAGCTGTTAATGATGTTATCATTCCTAGCGCTTAGTGATGTTATCATTCCTAGCGCTTAGTGGTGTTATTTTTCCTAGCGCTTAGTGGTGTTATCATTCCTAGCACTTAGTGGTGTTATCGTTCCTAGTGCTTAGTGGTGTGATCATTCATAGTGCTTTGTGGTGTTATCATTCCTAGCGCTTAGTGGTGTTATCATTCCTAGCGCTTAGTGGTGTTATCATTCCTAGCACTTTGTGGTGTTTTCATTCCTAGCGCTTAGTGATGTTATCATTCCTAGCGCTTAGTGGTGTTATTGTTACTAGTGCTTAGTGGTGGTATCATTTCTAGCGCTTAGTGGTGTTATCGTTCCTAGCACTAAATTATGTTATCATTCCTAGCGCTTTGTGGTGTTATCATTCCTAGCGCTTAGTGGTGTTATTGTTCCTAGCATTTAGTGGTGTTATTGTTCCTAGCACTTAGTGGTGTTATCGTTCCTAGTGCTTAGTAATGTTATCGTTCCTATCGCTAAGTTGTGTTATCATTCCTAGCTCTTCGTGGTGTTATCGTTCCTAGCCCTTAGTGGTGTTATCGTTCCTATCGCTTAGTGGTGTAATCATTCTTAGCTCTTCGTGGTGTTATCGTTCCTAGCACTTAATGGTGTTATCGTTCCTAGTACGTAATGGTGTTATCATTCCTTACACTTAGTGGTGTTATCGTTCCTAGCGCTTAGTGGTGTTAACATTCCTTACACTTAGTGGTGTTATCGTTCCTAGCGCTTAGTGGTGTTATCATTCCTTGCTGTTAATGATGTAATCGTTCCTAGTGCTTAGTTGTGTTATCATTCCTAGCGCTTAGTGGTGTTATTTTTCCTAGCGCTTAGTGGTGTTATCGTTCCTAGCACTTCGTGGTGTAATCGTTCCTAGCACTTAGTGGTGTTATCATTCCTAGCGCTTAGTGGTGTAATTGTTCCTAATGCTTAGTGGTGTTATCGTTTCTAGCACTTAGTGGTGTTTTTGTTCCTAGCACTTAATGATGTTATCATTCCTAGCGCTTAGTGGTGTTATTTTTCCTAGCGCTTAGTGGTGTTATCGTTCCTAGCACTTAGTGGTGTTATCGTTCCTAGCGCTTTGTGGTGTTATCATTCCTAGCACTTTGTGGTGTTTTCATTCCTAGCGCTTAGTGATGTTATCATTCCTAGCGCTTAGTGGTGTAATTGTTCCTAGTGCTTAGTGGTGTTATCGTTTCTAGCGTTTAGTGGTGTTATCATTCCTAGCGCTTAGTGGTGTTATCATTCCTAGCGCTTAGTGGTGTTATTGTTCCTAGCGCTTAGTGGTGTTATTGTTCCTAGTGTTTAGTGGTGTTATCGTTCCTATCACTTAGTGGTGTTATCATTCCTAGCGCTTCATGGTGTTATCGTTCCTAGCGCTTAGTGGTTTTATCATTCCTAGCGCTTAGTGGTGTTATCATTCCTGGCACTTTGTGGTGTTATCATTCCTAGCGCTTAGTGGTGTTTTCATTCCTAGTGCTTAGTAGTGTTATCGTTCCTATCGCTAAGTTGTGTTATCATTCCTAGCTCTTCATGGTGTTATGGTTCCTAGCCCTTAGTGGTGTTATCGTTCCTATCGCTTAGTGGTGTAATCATTTCTAGCTCTTCGTGGTGTTATCGTTCCTAGCACTTAATGGTGTTATCGTTCCTAGCACTTAATGGTGTTATCATTCCTTACACTTAGTGGTGTTATCGTTCCTAGCGCTTAGTGGTGTTAACATTCCTTACACTTAGTGGTGTTATCGTTCCTAGCGCTTAGTGGTGTTATCATTCCTAGCTTTTAATGATGTTATCGTTCCTAGTGCTTAGTGGTGTTATTTTTCCTAGCGCTTAGTAGTGTTATCGTTCCTAGCACTTAGTGGTGTTATCGTTCCTAGTGCTTAGTGGTGTTATCGTTCCTAGCGCTTAGTGGTGTTATCATTGCTAGCACTTTGTGGTGTTTTCATTCCTAGCGCTTAGTGATGTTATCATTCCTAGCGCTTAGTGATGTAATTGTTCCTAGTGCTTAGTGGTGTTATCGTTTCTAGCGCTTAGTTGTGTTATCGTTCCTAGCACTTAATGATGTTATCATTCCTAGCGCTTAGTGGTGTTATTTTTCCTAGCGCTTAGTGGTGTTATCGTTCCTAGCACTTAGTGGTGTTATCGTTCCTAGTGCTTAGTGGTGTTATCGTTCCTAGCGCTTAGTGGTGTTATCATTCCTAGCACTTTGTGGTGTTTTCATTCCTAGCGCTTAGTGATGTTATCATTCCTAGCGCTTAGTGGTGTAATTGTTCCTAGTGCTTAGTGGTGTTATCGTTTCTAGCGCTTAGTGGTGTTATCGTTCCTAGCGCTTAGTGGTGTTATCATGTCTAGCGCTTAGTGGTGTTATTGTTCCTAGCGCTTAGTGGTGTTATTGTTCCTAGTGCTTAGTGGTGTTATCGTTCCTATCGCTTAGTTTTGTTATCATTCCTAGCTCTTCGTGGTGTTATCGTTCCTAGCGGTTAGTGGTGTTATCGTTCCTAGCTGTTAATCATGTTATCATTCCTAGCACTTAGTTGTGCTATCATTCCTAGCGCTTAGTGGTTTTATCGTTCCTAGCACTTAGTGGTGTTAACATTCCTTACACTTAGTGGTGTTATCATTCCTAGCGCTTAGTGATGTTTTTGTTTTTATTGCTTAGTGGTGCTATCGTTCCTAGCACATAGTGGTGTTATCGTTCCTAGCACTTAGTGGTGTTATCAATCCTATCGCTTATTGGTGTTATCATTCCTAGCGCTTAGTGGTGTTTTAACTTTCCTCATTTTCCTAAAACCCTTCTACAGCTCATCTGGTGGTCAGTCACGCAAGATCTCGTCTTCTGGAAATCGTGTTACACTATAGGTCGGGTGAGTTAATGTTTTTTTTGACTTGAGTTATATTTGCCCTGGTCATTGGTGAGAAACCTTGGAAGTTAATTTTGTTTTAAGGGAAGAATGTTGATACTTTTGGATTGCTGAATGACAGCAGTTGTGTATTAAAGATAAAGGATTAGGGTTTGTACAGTTTTTTAAGCGGGATCACATTTTGAAAAAAAACTTGCTCACTTTGTTGTTTATTATCTTTTTGTTAATTGTTTGATGCCTTTGAATTGCTGAAAGGTATCAGTTGTATAATAAAGAAAAACATTGTCAATTTCTTGGTTTTTAAGCGAAAAAAAAAGAAGAGAGGCTTAATAAAAAGGGGGAGGTAATGATTAATAGAAAAGAGAGGCGTGAATCGTATTTCGAGTAGAGAATAGTTAACGTTTTGTAACACTCTTGATTTGGGAGTAACATTGTGAAGTGATTGGTGATTAACAATTTTTTATTTATTTATTAGCATTTTACACGAGTGAATCGTTGGAATTTGGAAGTGATTTTCGTTACCCTTTTGTGTTATTGTTGTTATGGTTAAATGCAGGGAGAAGAGAAGAGAGAAAAATAAGGAATTCAAAGCGATTGAATTTGTGGCGCGTAATGTTGCTATGCCTGGCTATCTCCCACTCTGCCGTAAGGACTCTGACAGACATATACACGGACTTGGAGTCTACATTCGTAACACCCCCCCCCTGACTGGAGAAACAAACCTAGAAACGGACGATCAAGGCTTTATGTGCTTTAGACTAAACATACAACATAATATTAGCTATTTTTATTTTCTCCACCGCTCTTCTTCAACTCAGAACGGCACCATAATAAACAAAGTCTCTGGCAGCATAGACACAGCACTCTCCCTCGACACTAGCGCACAAGTACATGTATTTGGTGACTTTAATGTTCACCACAAAAAACTGGCTTGGATTCTCTACTTACACAGATGCAGCGGGCAGCACAACACATAGCTTCCCTATATCTCACTACCTATCACAAATGGTTACGTTTCCAACCTGTTTCCCTGACCAGCAAGAACAACATGCATCACTTCTAGATCTGTTTATGACTACAGTTCCCGAGGATTGTATAACAAATGCTGACAGCCCACTCTGGAATGCTGATCATGTAGTGATAATAGTCGAAATCGCCCTAAACTCTAGATCCAAAACTGAAGAGCCAGTACTCAAAACAACGAGATATTATAAAAAGGCTGATTGGGAAGCCATCAGAGATCTTATCAGAGATGCCCCATGGGGAAATATCTTTTCTCTTCCTGCTGAACAGTGTGCAAATGAGACCACTGAATGGTTCAAAACAGCAATTAAAACGCACATGTTCCCATGCGGAAATTTTATAGCAAGCTCCACTCTCCCCAATGGTTTACTTCTACTTGCGCAACCGCCATTGCTCATAGGCAGGATGCATACCGCAGATTTAACCGACATAAGTCCAGTTCAAACAGACAGAAGTATATAGAAGCTAGAAGTAACGTTAAGAAAGAAATAGCGACAGCTAAGAGAGAATTTACTGAAACCACTAAAAAGTGCATCGAAGCACAAAAATTAGGAACTCGTGACTTCTGGAAAATCTACAACAATGTAGTAAATAATGAGCAATCAACAATTCCCCCACTAACCAACAATCACAAGGTTGTTTGCTCAGCAACTGACAAGGCTAATATGCTTGCCAGCTGGTTTGCCTCTAACTCCACACTGGACCCTTCCAACCACCCCCTGCCTGACTTTCCTTTGCAGACAGACGCCACGCTAGACGATCGGAAAATCACCCCTGCTCAGGTGCATGCTATCATAAAAAACATTGACATCTCAAAAGCATGTGGACCTGATCTCATCCCAGCTGTGCTATTAAAAAAGTGCTCGTCCGAAGTAGCTCCAGTTCTCTCCAAACTCTACACCAAATGCCTTAATGAATCATGCTTTCCGGGCTGTTGGAAAACTGAGTCTGTGGTACCAGTATTCAAGAATTCTGGCGAAAGAACTGACCCAGCAAATTAACGCCCCATTAGCCTCCTCCCACTTTTCGCCAAAATATTTGAGACTATCTAGTCCGTCACCTTACAGATGCTAAACTTCTGACTGACAAACAATATGAATTTAGAGAAGCCCGTTCCACCGCAGACATCATCACTGTAATCTCTGAACGTATATACCATTCACTGGACAAAGTGGGGGAGGGCAGAGCGGTAGCTCTAGATATATCTAAGGCTTTTGACAGGGTATGGCATGAGGGTCTCCTCAGGAAAATTAGATCATATGGTATCTTTGGTAGAATACTTAACATAATTAAATCCTTCTTACATAAGAGAAAAATCCAGGTTGTCCTCGACGGTCGTACATCTAAACAATATGATATAAATGCGGGAGTGCCTCAGGGGTCTATCCTTGGAACTCTATTGTTCCTAATATTTAATTATGACCTCCCCGACAAAACTGCCTCTGAGATGGATATATATGCTGATGACACCACACTCTATAACAGGCATGACAGGAATACAAATGAACACATAACTAAAGACATGGCAAAAACACTAGAGGATGACCTGCAATCTGTAGTGGAATGGTGACATAAATGGATGGTCACATTCAATGCTGCCAAGACTAAACTGGTTTCCTTCAATAATTATAAGAAACCTTCTCTGCCACCAATAGCAATGGCCAGTGCCTCCCTATCTGAGAGTACATCTTTCAAACTCCTTGGCCTAACGTTCACAGGAAACATGAGTTGGAACAATTACATTGAAAACATTGCCAGGGCCGCTGCGAAGAAGGTAGGCTCTCTCTACCATGCTAGAAAACTACTAACACCCGAAAGTATCCTGTACCTCTATAAGGCCACCATTCGCCAATGTATGGAGTATTGCTGTCACATTTGGGCTGGTGCATCTGCTGCTAGTCTCTCGCTCCTAGACAAGGTTCAAAAGAGAGTCGCCAATCTGATATGCCCTGAACTGGCATCTAAACTTCAGTCTCTGTCCCATCGACGAAACGTTGCATCCCTCTGCCTGTTCTACAAGTATTTTAATGGTGAATGCTCTGACGAACTGCAAGCACTTGTGCCCCCACGACGTAGACACCCTCTACAAACTCGACAGGCAGCTAAATCCCACCCCACGCAGTAGAGATCCCTAGATGTAAAAGATATTTCTACTCCAATAGTTTCTTCCCCAGAACCGCTAGACTCTGGAATTCCATTCCAACTGTACTGACATGCAGAAGTTCAAGTGTAACGTGAACCGACATCTTGCTGCCCAAACCCCTACATAGTGCCCCAGTAGCTGCTGCCCCTGATAGTAGCACTACACTTAACTGGCAATGTGCCTTGTTTGGGGTGAAAAGAAAAATTGGTAATTGAATAATTTAAGAATAAGTAATTGAATAATTTAAGAATAAGTGCTCAAGCGGGAACGGAGCTTGTCGATAGCAGTCCGAGAGAATCGGATGAAAGGTTGCAAAAGATCAGTGAAGGACAAATTGTTTTGGGTGTATACGTGGTGGTGGACGGACTGGTGTCACGGTTAAGTGAGCGGAAACTGAAGGAGACCGCTCGATTGCCCTGGGAGCAAGTGTAAAATAATTCCTTAGTGAAATGACCGATTTGGACGCCGTGAGGGGGTTCTAAAGACTCGGAAAGCGGGTCGGAGAGGAAATAGCTGAACTGGCGGCGAGAATTTCGATTTTAGAAGTTATGACCTCTCCTGACGTTAGAAAGGTTTTGGTAGACTGAAACATTAGGGCAAAGGTCACAAGGGACAGTCGACTGAAACTGCAGAAGGCACTGGAGACTGACTTGACCCCAGCGAATGTTGTGTAAGGTCGCCAACGTGTAAAAAAAAAAAAAAAAAAAAAAAAAATCTCGACCGTAAGGTTCCCGGATGAGGTCGCAGACTATGAATTAGAAAATGGGATGATACTATAGAAATGAGAGACAGCGCAATGGAAGTTTCATTCTATATTAATAAACTTTATTTGTTATCTTCGTTAGTAGCTTTATTAGAAGAGTACAAGAGAGAAACGTATTAGTAAGAGAGTTCAGTGTTCGTACACGCTTGTATTATAGCCGTGAAGATTTCGTTGATAGAGAGAAAAGTGTTTCGTGTATTTAAAGATAGAATTATATATTGTTGAAGTGTTGCTTGTTCAGTGTTCGTGCGCGCACGTGTTTACTACTAGTAGTCGTCGAAACAAAAGAGAAAGAAAAGGCAAAGTCCCCAGTGTGTTGACGTGGGTGAGTACGAGTTGTATTGATGTATCTTCTTTAGCGTGATAAACAATGTTCGTTTCAGGGTACCGCACGTGGAAACAAATAATAGTTAGAAGAGAGTCATAGCTAGCTCGTTGTACTCACGCCCTGCCCGGGGCAGCAGGCCCAGGCGAAGTCTGCTCTCAGGCAGGGTCAGGATCAAAAAGAGTTAATGGTTTCAAGTTTCGCCTTTTATAGATTCTGTCACGTGATAGAGAGCTGACTTGTATGGCCTCTTTTTTATGAAAAGGATTAGGGGTAGGAAGGACGCCATAGAGGTCACAACAAAGAATACATGAAATGAACAACGTTGGAAGTATATAGATTCTGACTCCATATAATTAAAGACAGACGAATATTGAAGGCTGAGAGCCGATTTTATTTACTACTAACAGTTTGTATTAGAAGAGGCGAAGTGTTCGTAGGATGGAATGTGATTTAACGAAGAATGGATTGTTCGATGGAGATATTTGACTGTTTGTATTACGGTGAAATGTTCGTAGAATGTTTGCAGGTATGTACGATTTAACAAAGAATGAATGTTCGTAAAACGTTTGTAGGTATGTATGAATTGACAAGGAATGAAGGTTCGTAAAATGTTTGTAGGTATGTATGAATTGACGAGGAATGAATGTTTGTAAATGTAACTTATCTTTTGGACGATGGATGTGGTAGGGGTAGGCCGGTCATACTGCTGTCGGTGATGCGTGTCCTGGCTTGTAACTCGAAAGCGGGTGACTTCTTTCATCAGCAGCTAACAGCCCGGCGTCTTCGTTTTATTTTTCCTCCTCTCTTCTCTTGTTCCCTAAAATCCCTCGTTTTATAGTGGCAAACCGGCTCCCAGTGACTGTGATATTTGAGGTGTTTATTTTAGGCGCTGAGCTCAGCCATTGGTCGATAACTATTTTGTGGTTATCTTATTTTTTTTCTTCCCAAGCGGAAGTGATGCGTGGAGCCATGTGCAAAAGGCGATTTTTCATTTTGTCTCTCATGGTGGATACGTTAACATCCGGTTCGCTGCTAATTCTCATCATGTTCCCACACTTGTGATTGGACAAGGAAATGAATGTAAAATCTCAAAGTTGTGAGATGTCGTCTCTGCTTGTTTAGTAGCGGCTGTCGGCTGCTACAATACGTTGTCCCATGATCCCCCAACTAGCAAGGCTCGAAGAACCGAGATTGCTCCTGTCAAAGGAAGAGGATACTGGAAAGTGACGGATTAAAGAAGCAGGGAGCGAGAATCGATAAAGCCGGCGACCCTTTAATTTATATCTATATGTATAAAAGTCAAAATGTGTGTGTTCATTTCGTGTATGTCTTCAAAAGGCTTCTTTCGCACGCGTTCCCGGGGTTGTTACTATCGCTTAAAACTGTGTATATGGGTCCTATATTATAATATCTAGGAATTAGGAAAGCGCGTAGCGCATAGCTTTATTTACGTCGACTTTTATGAGATTCGCGCTATTTCGCTTTGTGCCCGGTTCGTCCTTCATTTAAGTATAAATACAGTGAAATTAAAACGTTGTGTTCTCGGCTTTTGCTCTGCTTTCCCCCCTTCCCACCATCATCTGGGGTGAAGTGAAAACTAAAAATAATGATCGTGCGATGACCTCATTTAGCGTCGTCCTGTCAATCAAACCTCTTTTAGCTTTATAAGCTTTAACTTAACACGCTAATCATTTACTCTCACTCGTGGTCGAGACCGTTAAGTACTTGGAATTGGTTTTCGCGTCAAAACTTCCGAGTTCAATCCCTCCTCCCGACCAAACGTTTTTTTTTATTACTTCGCTTATTCTCTAGTTCACCTCCCCCCCCCATACACAGGTTTATTTATGCCATTTTTGTTCCGTTTTGGTTTTGGATTTTTTTTTACATCGTCTTTTTTATAATATTTAAGCATGATTATTAATTACCCCCCCCTCTATACACATCCCTACAAACAACCGGGCAACGTCGGATACCCCCCCCGCTAGTCTATATATATAAAAGGCAAAATGTGTGTGACCATTTCGTGTATGTCTTCAAAAGGTTTTTCGAGCACACGCTCCCGGCTTCGTTACTATCGCTTACAACTGTTTATATGGGTCCTATATCATAATATGTAGGATTTGGGAACGTGGGTCGTCTCTAGATTTATTTACGTCGACTTTTATGAGATTCGCGCTATTTCGCTTTGTGCCCGGTTCGTCCTGCATGTTTGTATAAATACAGTGAAAAACGTTGGGTTCTCGGCTTTTGCTCCGCTTTCCCCCCTTCCCACCATCATCTGGGGTGAAGTGAAAACTAAAAATAATGATCGTGCGATGACCTCATTTAGCGTCGTCCTGTCAATCAAACCTCTTTTAGCTTTATAAGCTTTAACTTAACACGCTAATCAATTACTCTCACTCGTGGTCGAGACCGTTAAGTACTTGGAATTGGTTTCCGCGTCATGGTTTTCGGGTTCAATCCCTCCTCTCGACCAAATGTTTTTTTTTATTACTTCGCTTATTCTTTAGTTTACCCCCCCCCCACAATACACAGGTTTATTTATGCCATTTTTTTCCGTTTTGGTTTTGGATTTTTTTTTACATCGTCTTTTTTATAATATTTAAGCAGGATTATTAATTAACCCCCCCCTCCATACACATCCCTACAAACACCCGGGCAACGCCGGGTACCCCCCGCTAGTTTAAATATAAAAGCAAAAATGTATGTATGTGTGTATGTGTGTTCGCTTTTTCTGTATGTCTACAAAAGGCTTTTTTTCAGAGAAGCGGTCGGTCGCTTCACAACTTTTTAAAACTTTTTATATCACATATAAATCGTAATATCTTAGAGTTAACAACGAAGCTCGCCTGTCTATTTAATTTGTTCGATTTCGGGAAGATAAATATTCAACATTTGTCGCTCGCCGCATGTGGGTTAGTCTTTTTCCCATAACATCTTGGGAGGGGGGGGAAAGCGTTCAGCAATAAATGAATACTATCTTGCAGTCAAACTTGACCCCATTAACTCATTAAAACGGGCACGTGCCAAATCCAAGTAATTAAATAAATTCAAACATGTTTCCGTTAACGGTGGGGCAATGGTTAACGTCGCACGGTTTTTTTTTTCACACTTTAATTTACAACTTTGCCTCAACTGTTCGGGTTCGATCCTCATACTTACTTTTTTTAGCCCCCCCCCCACACACACCTCCAAACACCCGGGCAACGCCGGGTACCCCTCGCTAGTATTTAATAATAGCTAGTAAGAATTTAAAATGGTTATTTCCGATTTTGAGATTGTGTTTGATAATAATTAGTACGTAGTTAAAATGTTTGTGTATTTTATTCTTAACATTCACTATAGACTAGTTTTTCTGATTGTGGGAAAAATGTAGTCGTCTGCATATTGTTGTTGTTTTGGTTCTTAACGATAATTTATTATCCGACAAGCTTACCCCTCGAGATAAGAAATATAATGGTAAATAAAAGTAGAAATCTAACAATATATATTGTAAATGCGTTGTGTGGTGCTGTCCCGCTCTTGGCGATAAATTAAAGGCGTTTAATAGAATAGAAGCTCGGCAATTTTTTCCGGAAAGGAAATCGAGATAATTTATAAACTGATACTTCTGGTAAGTAAATTAAGAATAATGCTTAAAAGAAGCTGAAATCATTTAAAGTAATTCTTCTGGGAATGAAATTGATCAGAATTGGAAAGCATTTAAAGTAATACTTCTGGGAATTTAAATTGAAAAATTTCAGAGCATTTAAGCTGATAGGCTGAAAATTAAACTGGGGGAAAATTTGAAAAAAAAAATAATAAAAAAAACAAACAAACAACAACAACAACAACAGCAACAACAACAACAAAAACGTTAAAAAATTTGAACCGATACTTTCGGAAATTAAATTGAAGATTGTCGAGCATGATTTGCAAGCATTTAAACTGAGGAATAAAAATATTGTTGAACTCAAAATAAAGAGTTTAGAAAAGAGATTTTTTTCATAAGGATACAGAAAAGTAGATTATTTACACTAAGCCTTAAAGAAAAAGAAACCGCCAGTACGAAGGGCGAGTGAGTGTTATATTGCATATGAATAGATTGTCGATGCGAAAATTAAGAAAAAGAGGTAAATCGAAGCGAAGAGGCAGTTAATTAAGGTAGAAAAAGGAATACATCAATTAACCGATTATTCCGAAAAATGAAACCGCTGGTATTGATGGGTGTTTGATTTGATGTTTTGTAACTCATGGATTTTAACGATAGAAAGAAACAATAAAGGAAGAGACTGTTATGATTTGTATTTTAAAAAATGTAAGCGATTTAAGCCGTAATGTGTATGCTTTGAAAATAGAAAGAAGAAAAGAAAAAATAATGCAGTTAGTCGAAATCAGGAAAGAAAGGAATTCGCTGCACCGAGCAGTCGCAAAGGTCAACTTTTCCTTTGACCTGTCAATCAAACAGGGCGGCGATTTGCAAGCAGGATTATTGTCAGGAATTCACCGCGGAGATAACTTGGCGTTGCCCGGATTCCGGTAGTGCGAATTCTGCGGTGTTTTGAATTCCGGGGTTTGACTTTTTTTTATGGGTTTAAAAGAAAAATTAATTACAGACTATCATTAGCCTAATAATTTTTTTTAAGAGAAAATATTTGAGGATAAGTTCGAACTCTGAGTGGAGATAGCGCTCTACACGCTAACGACAAAGTATGCAAGTTAAACGATGGTCAACGGTTGAGTCTAGAATTGGGTCGTCCTGTTCGATCGTGTAGCCCGCGGTGGTGGGGACGAGTTGGGCTCTGGATGTCTTCGCTATCAATCATTCTAGTATTCGGTGTATCACCAGTAGGTGTGTTAGTTATACAAGCCACGAGAGATTATAAACAAGGAAATTTAACGGCGATGAAACAGATAAGCAGAGGCTGATATAACGTGGAATATTGCATGACTTGGAGTGGAGCTAAGCACATAACAGAATCACATACCGTTGAAGACCCCTGCTGCCACCAGAATACCACATTTATTGTGTTCGTCGTTAGGTGAAAGGCTGTCAAGGAATGTTAAAATGAGAAGGGAATTCTGAAGTCTTTAAATTTTCATTCGTATGCCAATGTGGGGAATTAAGTCTTGGAATAAAAGGGTAACGCAGGAAGATAAAGAAATTCTCCATATCATGATGGATATGGACCTGATCATGAAAGTGTACCTAATGGAGATCGTATGGGTGACAGGAGTCCTGAGAATGAAAAATAGTTTCGTCCTTAGAAAAACTGGTGAGGTGATAATCACGCAGTCACACCAGATAGTGAACTTAATGAATTATTTGGAATCTGTGGGATATTGATCAGAGAACATCAAGAAGGAATCGACAAGTTCGACAAAGCTAGGCAGCATTTAACTAGCACTTAAGGATGTAGAGGAATATGCCTAAATATTAAACCCCTTGAAGGATGAGTTACGATACCGGTGGGCCGAACATCGTAATTATCTAAGGAGGTTGGAAGGATTGGAAAACAGACCGAAGAGGGCGGTGATTCATATAATAGGCAAAGCTTTGAGAGCTTTCGATATTCAACACTACAAGCATGTAGGGTGCTCGTTGTTGGAAAGTGCGAGACTTGAGGATAGTCGGGAGGCTGTCGATGCTATTAAATGCGGGCCCTCTAAAGAAGCATCGTTAAAGAAATCCTGTATGTAGGAATATAAAACGTTTCCTGCGAAGTAGAGAGAGAAATATTCAAAGAAGTATCGTTGAAGAAATTTAGAATGAGGCAATACGGTACGTCTTCTGTACAGTAGAGACTATTGTCGAAGAAGTTCCGTATGAAGAAACACGAAGCGTTTCCTGCAAAGTAGAGACAGAAATGTTTAGAGAAGGAGTATAGTTTAAGAACTCCAGTATGAAGGATTATGGAACGTCTCCGGTGCTGTAGAGATAGAATTATCCAAAGAAGAAGTAACTAAACTACAATAAAAGATTTAGAAAAGAGTAGAAAACTTGGCCCAAGCAAATCAGGAAGGAGTTTCGATATTAACTGTTACATGCGAGGCGATGAGGGTTCTCATTGCTTGAAAGTACGAGGCTTGGTGTTATGAAAAATCGAGGGAGTGTTGATATTATAATTGGCCCATTAAAAATCCTGATGAAAAAATATGAAGCGTCTCCGGTAAGATGGAGAAAGATCCACCCAAAGAAGAATTGTTTCAGAAATACGTCCCGTGAGTTATATGTATTGATCTGGCTAACGTCGACTCAGCAGTCCTAAGCTGTGTGGACTGAACATATAAATGTGTGGTTAAACGCTATGGAGTTGAGACACTAAGGTCCCAGATGTCATAGGACTCAAGCAGCGCGAGAGATGTTAGAAACGATGTGGCTAACAACGTCTGGCCGTTTGAATTTGGAGAAGTGAATGCAGGATGTGGACCAATATCTTCGAAGACTGGACCCCACTGGACAATATTAATATTAAGCTGTGTTCCCATTACTCTGGACACACCTAGATGAGGTTGGACGTAAGTTACTGAGTAGAGCGGAAACATGTCGATCAAAGATTCGAATTGCCAAGAATGTGAGAAGGAAGAAGTAGATAATGTACTGAGTAAATTCGAGAGTCAGTCTAGATTAGAAAGTAAATATGTTAATGGGTCAGTTTTCATAAGATAGTGGTGGTGTCAAGTTATATAAGCATCATAACGGTATTAATTGCGATGTTGGTAGCAGTGATGTAGTGTGAGGAAGAGAGTGAGAAAGCTTCTTTCTTAGAATTGCACGCCAGTGGAACTCTCTGCCGCTTGCCTGTTTCCCACCTTTCCAGATGAATGATGCCGAATTGAAGTAATCTTTTACAACGAACAGCCAGCAAGAGGAGAGGATCGCCAATCTACCGACCAGCATCCGGCCCGTAGCGCATATCCTCCTTGACGATTTTGAGTCATTCACATGAGACTTTTTTTTTTATTAAAACTTTTTTTTCTTCACTTGCCAACTTCACATCAACCTTGTCATCGTAGAAGCAGCCAAGACCGCGTTATTGGACTGCCATGAGTGTTCGAACCCGAACCACCTTAAACTACACTTATGTACCGATGAACGCTACGGTTTTCCTCAGGTTATATCTCAACTGGAGGTGGCTGGGCCTTCGTCGTGTGATATTGATCTTTAATGTAAAACACGTTGAGTTACTATAACTTTTCTGTGGGGAGGGTGTGACTAGTGTGCACTATAGTATAAAGCGTCGATTAAAAACATTAAAACAAAAAACACAAACATTTCAGAAGGTACGTAAAGGATTAAATTAAATTAACTAAAATCAAATTAAACGTTTTCAAACCTACTTATTCTTAACATAAGGTCGTGTGAACCATTCACGCATGCGCATTCGTGAAACAGTTAGCAAATAGATAAAAATCCGATGACCTCCACATACTAATTAAAAAATTTTGATACCTTAGCAGCCCTTTTATTTCCGGATAAAAACTTATACAATGTTTTCTACATGTCTGAATATCCTATATACAAATTTTCAAGTCTGTAAAGCAAAGATTTATTGAGTATATAGGCTGAGAAGTGTCCTCACGCACATTATCACTTTTATAGATATATAAATATAAAACTTCACTCCTCCCACAATTTGAAGCTTTCACATTATGTGCTAACCTGCAAAATTATAGCTAGCATATATTAATATTATTTTCAAAAATGTTTTTCCTCTGAGGATAAAGGCCATTCCTTAGCGCTCCATGCAATAAGGAGGTAATCAACTTAATTGTGTATCCCTTGCTTCGAAAATTAAAAGTTGTAAAATGTAATTTACCAAATTTTCACTTCCTTACGCACGCGCGCACACACACACACACACACATATATATATATATATATATATATATATATATATATATATATATATATATATAAAAGTGAAAGTGTCTGTCTGTGTGTCTGTGTACATTTCCCTACACAATAACTACGTCAACTTTCAGTCTACAGACACGAAATTTGATATACAGGGTACTGAGATTTGGAAACATCTTTGTAATCCGTTTTCGGTCAGAAATTTGGCTGTTAAGGGATCAAAATTCAACGATTTGACCTTTGAGGACTCTACCAAACTCTTCCAACAATTTTGGGTATGAACACTTGAAATTTTAGATATAGGTTCCTTGGACATGGATCTAACTTAATAATTTGATTTGATCCACAAACAATAAATTTTAAGGGGTCATGATAGGGGTCAAAGTTTTAAAAAATTGACCTCTGCACTCTCTAGCAAATTATTAAAACAATTTTAGGTTTAAACATTTGAAATTTTACATAAAGGGTATTCAGAGATAGGGAAAGCTTTTTAATCGGTTTGGGTCGAAAATTTGAGCTACAAATATATAAATCCATGTATGCATGTTTGCATGTCTGCCTAAATCTTTCGACAGAAGCGACGGATTTTCACAAGATCAGTATCATTTTGAAGCTTGACCCTTCAGACAACAAATACCGAACAAGTGGCTAAAAACATTAATTTCTTCAACCTAAACTGGCCACTTTTCTACAGGGAGGGGTTGCTTTTTTCGCCGATATTTTCGAAATTCATCCCTTCTTTTCGATTGTCCAGCCTTAATTTAAACCTACGTCACTTCCGGCTGAGCGGTGATCCTAACAGCAAAGACGTCACGTTTTTTTTCACGTTCTTTTTCTCCTTTGCGGTACGGGTTCAAACCTGCCTTCCTACTACCACTATTCTTTTTTTGCTCAACACACGCCTCCAAACACCCGGGCAACGCCAGGAACCCATGTTAGTATATATATATATATATATATATATATATATATATATATATATAGCAAGCCACCCGGCATTGCCGGTCGTAAAATACGCTTAAATATGATATTTTGATCAATGCAGAGTTGGTATTTATTATTATTATTATTATTATTATTATTATTATTATTATTATATTATATTGGACCCAATATACAGTAATGATTTTAAAAGGGGGAAATGACTTGCGCGCCACCACCGAGAATCGAAACCAAAACTTTTAGCTTACGATTTACTTTTTCCTTTGACGTTAATGCCTGAGCTATGAAAACATGTTTACTGCAAGGCTAAAAATTAAAACTTAAAACAATAGCTATTACGTTACGCATGCATATTCGTAATGTCGTTGTTTGATCTTCATCCGGTGAATTCCATTATTTTAATGTTCACACTTTTGCACCGATTTTCCCTGGTAAAAACCCAAATATTAAGTTTCACATGGGTTCGAATACTCTATATGTGAAGTTTCATCTGTGTAGACGAAAAACTGTCAGAGAAGTTTGGTAGGCAAAATTTTTTAAACATATATATATATATGAATACATAAATATATATAGAAAGAGGCTTGTTTTTACTATAACTTTTTTACGCAAATATTACGCAAGTATAAATCATGTAGAATATCTACATTAATATAATTACACGTAATAGTTAACTAAAGATGATCATTTCATAAGAAAACCGGGGGAAAAACTTATAGGAAATTAATTAAAATGAATGTTTAAAAGAATATGCAAATTAGCTAGATCTGTTGTAGATAAATGCTATTTCACGACCCATATATAACAAAGTTGTATTTTCTTTTTAAATAAATAGAAAAAAAGTGTTTTTAATATGAATATCAACACACACACACACAAAAACAAATTGAAAGGTATATATATATATATATATATATATATATATATTTATTTATTAGTGGTGAAAAAACCGTACTAGAGTGCTCAATGTGTAGCCAGAGCAGTATATAGGAAATTATTATTATTATTATTCTGGACTCACAATAATAAATTTCATATATATATATATATATATATATATATATATATACTAGCGGTTGGGGGCACTCGGTATTGCCCGGTCATAAATTACGCTTAAGTGTGATATTTTAATTTGTCCAGATTTCGTATAAAATATTATAGAATCGTGATTTCAAAAGTAAAATGAAAGTATTTGGGTGCCATCATCTAGAATCGAAACCGAAAGCAAAACTGTAGTATTCCAAGCTGGTGACGTCATCATTTTGCCAACGCGACACAGATATGAACTGATTATAAAAATTAAAAATAAACTAAGATGAATTTACAAAATGAATACGGCCCTGTTGGTGGGGCATTAGAATACGCCGACTGCCCCCCCCCCTGCAGAGGGTAAAAGTCCCTCAATGGGGGTCCTGGATATGACCTTTAACTATATCCAGTGGTGAGGTCCCAGCTTGTGGGCTTTAGGGAGTGTGGAGCCACCCTTTAATTACCATTGCTCCCAGGTCCACTCTGACCCGGAGTGGTAGTACCTGTTAGGGTCCCAACTATGGATTAAATAGAAACCGACGTAAAAACAACAAATATATTCTATTAAAAAATTTTTCTTCAAAATCTTGTGATTCGGCATTAAATAACCTGAAAAAGGTTGATATGCCGTAAAACAAAAACAACCAAACCAAACCAAACCAACCAATAAAATGTATAACAATTTTTTCAATTTTAACCCCTTTTTAACCCCTTAAAAACTATTTTAAGACCCATAAAAGAACGGTCCATAAAAAAATCCAATCATTTGAGCCCCTGGAACTGCTCTACGACTTTTAGTTTCGGAGGAGATGGAGTTTGAAAATATGCAGACAGACAAACATATCACCTTTTATATATTAGATTTAGTTATAAGAATTGTAATATATATATTATATAGGAAAGGTGAGAATATGAAGAAATTGCAAATATGAAAAGAAAAATGGGAAAAAAAAATCGCTGATAAGAAAAATATATGGTATTTTCCATTGCACACACTATGCGTGCGTAAGAGAATAAACACACACGGATACAGACACATACTCACATACACGCACATACACGCACATATATTTTGAATATTGATTTTCTGGTTAAAATGGATATTTTTTCAGCTAAGAGAATGGTGTTTTAAGAGTGTTGTTACTGAGTTCTTTATGAAAAAAAAAAAAAATCCTGTTATGCCATTTGCTTCTGTGTTGATGCCTTTTCCAATGTTGTTGATTGACACATGTGCAGTTAATTATGTGAATGGCGCCTGAATTTGTTCTTGGTTGACAGGAAAGAAAAGAATTAAGCCAGAGGAAAAACAATATAAAAACTATAAACGACATCAAGCAAATGTGCTTATTTAAAATAGAAAAACAATAAGTTATTAAATGTAACACACACACACACACACACACACACACACACATATATACACGCACACACACACACACACATACACACACACACACGCACGCACACACACATACACGCACACACACACGCACACACATATATATATATACACGCACACACAGATATATATATATATATGTTTTATTTTTTATTACCGTTTTATCTGTTTAGTTACATATGTTTCGGACGCCGGACCATGTTTACGATCCAGTAGCTTCGTCAGACCTTACAGAAATGGTTGTTATAATTACTGTTATTATTATTGTTATTATTTCGGTAAGGTCTGACGAGGCTGCTGAATCGTAAACATGGACATGGTCCGGCATCCGAAACATATGTAACTAAACAGATAAAAGGGTAATAAAAAATTAAACACATATTTACCCTGCAATAGTATTGAGCACTCTCTTCAGGTTTTTACTAATTACCAGTTTTACTATATATATATATATATATATATATATATATATATATATATATATATATATTTGAATTGCAATTCAATGAATTAAAAAAAACTCTCATTGAAATGAAATGAAGTGGTTGAGTTTCATATCAAAGAATTTTTATTATTCTAAGCAAGACAAAGAATGCTTTAGAAAATTAATCTCCTTAACCTATAGGGTTTCGATGTCTACCATCTCATCAGAGGAGAGAAAAAACTATTCTGAAGAATATATATATATATATATATATATATATATATATATATATATATATATATATATATATATATATTCTGAAGAATATATATATATATATATATATATATATATATATATATATATATATATATATATATATATATATATTAATGAAATCCAAAGGATGTAGTGTTTACCTGATATACGCAAAGGTAAACGCCAATCTAAAATAAATACCAGTGTTTATATATATATAATTTAAGCTCAACCGCATAAAAAAATGGCTCAATACGCAATAGAGAGTAGAGATTATTATAAGAGAAAGAAAATTATAACTGTACTTTACAATCAAAATTTATTGTTCGACTGAATACTCCCCGAAATATAATTTGCTGATTTCTTTCTGTCCTTTGATGAGAAGAATAGCAAGAGTAGCATTTTTTGAAACTCCGCGGAATAAGGACTTTTTAAATTGTTTTTTTTGGAGTATTCAGTTGAACAATACATTTTTATTGAAAAGTCTAACTTGCAGTTTAATTTTCTTTCTCTTTATATATATATATATATATATATATATATATATATATATATATATATATATATATATATATATATATATATATATATAAAGTTAACGCCGAAATTATTGGCACCCTTTAAATTTTTACGTTTCTTGGAGAAAAAAACATTTTTTCACTAATTATTTTTTATTAAAGTGTTGAACATTTATATTGACCATCTACAGATGTCCTGAAACACTTTTATTTTATTATAAAATATTCAAAATAAATATTATTAATGATAACAAGAAACAGACGAATTTAAATTTATTGACATCCTTTATCAATAGCCACTTGCAAAGCCTTGATATATATATATATATATATATATATATATATATATATATATATATATATATATTAGACATTAAGAGGTGATTATGGATAGATATATAAATACCCGTTCACATACACCTTTGACGATAAAGCTAGAACCCAGAATTAGATAGAATCGAGCAATTACATCGACAACGGACAACGCCAGACCCCAAATGAGTTTCGATGTACTGCATCTCATCAGTGACGTGCTCCGACATAGGCGCGAACCCAGGTCGTCGCATGCTTGAAGTGTGCACTACTGACGACCTAACCATATGGGTTTGCGCCTATGTCGGAGCACGTCACTGATGAGATATAGTACATCGAAACTCATTTGGGGTCTGGCGTTGTCCGTTATCTATGCAATTGCTCGATTCTATCTAATTCTGAGTTCTAGCTTCATTGTGAAAGATGTATGTGAACGGGTATTTATATATCTATCTATAATCTCTTCTTAATGTCTAATATGTGTAGAAAAAGCGGTTCATCCTTCGTAGGGACGTGATGTCCCCCCTACAAATAGGTTGTTCCGAAATCTTGTCTGGGGAGTCGGCTAATTTCAGTTAATGTTTGTAGATGTGATATCTACCGCCTGCATACCAGCAGTAACTATCTTAGTTGTATAGGACGCGTTGCTTGTAACATCGTAGAATGTAGAAATGGATAAAATATAAGAATTTAAAAATAGGCAGTAGATTGCGCCGTGGCCCATATGGTTAGGTCGTCAGTATTGCACACTTCAAGCGTGCGACGACCTGGGTTCGCGCCTATGTACATCGAAACCCACTTTGGGTCTGGCGTAGTCCGTTGTCGATGCAATGTCTCGATTCTATCTAATTCTGGGTTCTAGCTTTATCGTGAAAGGTGTATGTGAACGGGTATATATATATATATATATATATATATATATATATATATATATATATATATATACTCTCAATGTAATATAATGTTAAATCAGTTCAGTTTTAATGTTTATCTATCTATCTATCTATCTATATATATATATATAATTAATACTAAAAGGATTTTACCATTATATAAAAAATAGTGGGGGTTGCAATATTTTTGATATAGTATGAGAGTATGATTAAAGAAACGCTGGCGATAAAAACTGACCAATCAAACGAATCCATGTTCTGCTAGCAACCAATCAGAAACCAGAATTGCTCCATAAAACTATTGGATCTTTTAGAATTCCCACACCGACTTTTTTCGTGTCAACACTTCGTTTACGTTGCTCGCCACGCCGAGAATCATTTGGCGACATGGTGAATTATTTATTGAAATGTAATTCTTTTTCGTTACTGTCTTTGTTTTTTGTTAATTCTTTTTGTTTACCTATCAACCTCTATGGTTCATTTAATGCCTGTTATGTTGTTGGGATTCTTTATTTTTCTTGGTTCAGATATTCTGATATATTTTCAGTCTTTTAGGGGTTTAAAGATATTTTCTGTATTAGTATATTCAAATGATTTTGTCATATTATTACTTTTGAAGAAAAACTTTCTTTAGTGTTTCACATTCCATGAGGATGTGTTTGACCGTGATAGGTGTTTGGCATGTACTACATTTTGGTTGTAATTTTTTGTTCAGAATAAAGTGTGTGAGATTTGTCTGCCTTATGCGGAGTTGGGATAGTATAAATTGTTTTAACTGAATTTTGTGAGGGCATGGATATATTTATATTAGATTTTATTTAAAATATTTTGTTTTGAGTATTCTTCCATTTTTGTTGCCATTTTGGAAAAATTGATTTATTTTTGGTTTCAGATTTGTATATAGAATTTTGAGATTTTCGGGTGTTAATTTGAGAACAGATTTGGTTGCCTTTTCAGCTCTTTCCTTGCTTTTTTCTCCGATGTAATCAGGGGCCCAGCACAAAAAAATTCTTTATTGTTGGACATATTGTTTCATTTGTATAGAACTTTTACGATGAGGGGATTTTCAAAATTTTTATTTGTAGTGTAGTTAATATCGATAGTGAATCTGAAAGTATGATGAATTTTTGGTAATTGCTGTTTGAGATATTCTCAAGTGCTAGTTTTATTGCGTACACTTCTGCTGTAAAGATTGAGCCTTTTCTAAGGTTTTTATGTTAGATACTCCTACACAAGCTGTTTTTTCATGGTCCTTGGCTACATCTGTATATATGAGAGAGTATTTTGAATATTGTAAAAAGATGTTGTGAATTTCCTCTTGATAGGTGCTTAGGTGGGTTTCTGTTTTGATAAATTCTTATAAACTAAGATTTACATTTATTTTTTTAAATAATCCATGATGGGATACTTGGGATTATATGGTTGTATATGTTTGAAATCGCGTTTCCTTACGATGTTTTTGTAAGTGGTGTTGGTAATAAAGTGATCGAATCCGCATCACTTTTTTCGACTGACAAATCGGTTGATCTGCATAACCTTTTCCTTTTTTCCTATGTAAATACAACTTTTCTTTTCTTCATCCACCTCCAAACCCTCAATTTTACCTACTGTATAAAATTGTTTTAAGTAGGTTAGTCGGGAATGACGTCAAAGGCAAGTCGGCCAGATCCTGGATAAAGGTCTAGTAATAACGTCAAATAAATCAAAATGGGGGACATAGAATCCCTGGAGATTAGGCCAGCGAGACTGACCGACATTTCAAAACAATGCGTGGTTGAATGCTTTGGTATCAACTGTGCCAATAAAATAGAGGAGTAGACAACAAAGGAGAGAGAGCCACCATGACGGGCGATCTAAGCGACACATCTACGGCACAAACACACTAACATCGCCACGCGCATCGTCATGAATGTCATAACTGTTATTCTGAAATTGAAAAGTTTATTTCGATAAAGAAAATATTTTATAACCAGCTGTATGGGGTTATTTCACTGTGGAAACAATAACAAAAGTTGACATTTTTTTTTTACAAATTATATTTGTTGAAAAACGTATTTGACGACCGACCGCAGTGAATATATAACACTTGTGTCAAATTTTTCTTTAAAAAATATTGTCATTTTTATTGAAAATAAATGATCACATAATTTTCCGTGTTCACACCAGAAATATTTTTGTTCTTTGCCTGCAAAATTTTAAAATCCAAGTCTTATACAGATTAGCTACCCATCGAAAACTCTTATCCATTCCAGGACTTATACAGATTAGCTACCCAACAAAAAATAGTTTTCATCTCCAGGACTTATACAGATATCTACTCATCAGAATCTCTTCTGAAATTAAACATATTTTTCAATTAAAAAAATGTCACTATAATAATAATATATGATACTTTTTGTAATGGTGTGGTGTTAGAAAGGAACTCATAGTAATTTCGATGGGAAGCAGTTCATCACCGAAAAAAGAGGTCAGTCAAACGTTAAAAAAGAGACATTCGAAAGAAACAGGGCAAAAAGTAGAACATTATCTACAAGATGTGCTGGACTGAAAGAGAAAATTAAAAATTGTCTTTTTTACGATGTAATTTTATTTGTATTGAATGCACTTTTACCAGTCTCTTTTGTTACTTCAGTTGTAAAAGTTCGGAGTCCCCTTTGCCGCTCACATCCTTGTCCTCACTCTAAAATCAACGAACCCATCTTCTAACTGTGCTGACATCAATTACATTGGCTTCGTAAACGTTCAACAGGCGCCGGGGAACGCCGATAGATTCAATTTTATCTTCATGAAGGAATTCTATGACACATCTCTGCTTTTGACGCATGTGCACAGCAGGGGTTGCTTTCATATAGCCTCACACCGTCAATATCTTCAACAGAGAGATGAAATTTTCAGGTCATGAATATATAAGTCAATAATTATAGAAATGTAATTTGCATTTCTTTTCATATTCATTCGGACAGAATAAAAAATAGGAGTCATTACTTTTGGAACATTTTTCATAATAAAAGTATGTTCAATTGCAAATTTGTTTAAAATTGCCCGAAGACAAAGTAGTCGTAAACAATCTAGATAGCAGAGTAGGCCTACAAACAATAAATTAAATACAATTTTAATTCGATGATTACAAAGTCCAAAGACGAAGTTGTCTATTTGTCTCCATTTATTAAAACGCCAGGTCACAGAGCGGCGCAAAGCGGGTCAAATGATTGCATTTTTTGTGGACCGTTCTTTTCTGAGTTTTTAGCTATTAAGGGATCAAAATTGAAAAACTTAGAACTTGGTAAGCATGTCAACTAAATGTCTTATTTGTATGCATGCGCAAATACATGCGTTTATACGTTAAAGTTGGTTCATTTTTTATTAATCCACCTGACGATAGCTAAAACGATAACAACTAAGGCTGGAGTACTATATGTTTTGGGTTCGATTCCAGCTGATGACACCCAAGTCTTTTTTTTTAATTTTGAAATCACAATTATATATTGGGTACAATATGATACATAATAATCGATAGAGAATTGACACTACAATAATAATAAATACGAAATCTGCAAAAATTAAACTATCATATTTCAGCGTATTTCACGACCGGGCAATGCCGGGTGGCCAGCTAGTAGGATATATATGGAAATAAATGAAACCTGAGATAACGGAAGGATCACCAGTTAACAAGTGTTAACTAAAAAAAATTGTACATAAAAATGGACAAAATTATATTTTTATAACAAAATTTTTTATCTAAAATTTTATAAAAATATAAATTTATTTCTATTTTATAGGCATCTTCCGTGTAATGATTCTTCATTTTCTTCATCCGCTAAAACATTATTTTACATCTCAATTCATATTAAATGTCGATGGGTTTCTTGACTGTACACAAAGATGCCCCAAAGACGGTCTCTGCCAAGGTCAGGGACCACGTCAGACATTTTCGTTAGTCGTTAGTAAACTGGGAAAACCAACAAGATACGTAACAATAGTTTTATTACGTCGTTAGCAAGTTGGGAAAACCAATGACCTGTGTCTTACTCATATAATGTCTTAACTTCAACTGGCCATGGGCGAGAAAAAAAAAAAAAAAAAAGAAAAGAATTACAAAAAAAAAAGAATTAAAAAAAAAAGGATTACAAAAAAAGAAAAAAAAGAAGAGTACATGGCTGCTATAAACAGTTCAACTAATTTCTGAATTCCTACGTCAAAACTTTTAATGGACACATCACTCCGCAGTAAACCTGTTTATTTGCAACAAAATAAAACAGCACATAAATTTTTAAAACACGTGACTGTAACAAGCATAAAACGTCGTCACTTGTTGTGCAAATATTATTAACATTCATTCGTTTCTTCATATAATCCCACCCCTTCTTCCCTCGTACAGACGACATAAAATGTTTTTATTGGTTGGATTTTCTTCCCGTTCGTTATATCTTCCTTGTTTATTTCGATGTTCACTTCCTCCTTCTCGTCGTCCTCTTCTTCTTCTTCTTCTTCTTCTTCTTCTTCTTCTTCTTCTTCTTCTTCTTCTTCTTCTTCTTCTCATCCGAGGCGAAAGTGCGAATATAAAAAACCCATGCGTAAAGTTACCAGCTGCGTCCGTATAGATCGACAATTCGAACGAATTCCGGTGATGGGATGGACACATTAAAATCCCGAAATACATGTTGTTTTTTTTTATTTATTTATTTATTTTTTATTATTATTATTATTATTATTATTATTATTATTATTATTATTATTATTATTATTATTATCATCATCATCATCATCATCATCATCATCATCATCATCATCATCATCATCATTTTTATTTATTTATTTATTTATTTTTTTTTCTTTCCTCCTATTTCTATTTTTATTCTCCTCTCTCCGTTTTTCCATCCCTTTCCGTTTTTTCCTGCTCCTCCTCCCCTTCCCTTTTTCTTCTTTTTCTTCTTCTTCTTTTTCGCTCCTACCATTTTCGTCCATCAGAATTTAAATAAGTTAGAGGCTTTTCCCAAACTTTGTTTAATCTCTACAAACATTCAATTTTCCCCTGACGTTACTCAGTCGTGCTTACTTTTAAAATGGATCAAATTCAAAATACAATATGTAACAAACACTGCATGTTATTTTCATAGAATATCATTATTTATTTTTTTGGTTCCCGACAAAAAGAGGGTGAACTGAACCTGTAAATTCACCCTTATCCGTTCGTCTGTTCGTCCGTTCGTCCGTTCGTCTGTCAGCACTTTTCTCAATAACTACGCCTTGGAATATTTTGAAATTTTGCACAAACATTAAACATATGATTAAAAAAGTAACAGAACGAATTTTCCGGGAAAACTCCGGTTACCCTCTAAGGGCGCCTTCTGATTAAAATGGCTAAAATTGACACTTTTGTGTTTATTACGCTTAAACCAGGCTTAGGTTCAAAGAAAATCAATTTGCCTCCTCCCTTGAGGCTTGCATTTACGAACATCCGTGGGCTTAGAACTAATTTAAATGATGTTGAAGCATTTCTCCTAACAAACACCCCGGACATCTCAGTACTAAGTGAGACTAACCTACACTCCTCCATCCCCTCTAATTACTTTAACATGACTGCATATCTCCCACTCTGCTGTAAGGACTCTGACAGACATATGCACGGACTTGGAGTCTCTATTCGTAATACCCCCCCCCCTCGACTAAAGAAACAAACCTAGAATCGGACGATCAAGCCTTTATGTACTTTAGACTTAACATGCAACATAATATTAGTTACTTTTATTTTCTCTACCGCTCTCCCTCGACCCACGACTGTACCCTAATAAACAAAGTCTCTGACAGCATAGATACAGCACTCTCCCTCGACACTAGTGTACAAGTACATGTATTTGGTGACTTCAATGTCCACCACAGAAGCTGGCTTGGATTTTCTACTCACACAGACGTAGCTAGTATCACAAAACATAAGTTCTCTATATCTCATTCCCTATCACAGATGGTTACGTTTCCAACCCGTTTCCCAAACCAGCAAGAACAACACGCATCACTTCTAGATCTGTTTCTGACCACAGTTCCCGATAATTGTATAACGAATGCCCACAGCCCACTTGGGAACGCTGATCATGCAGTGATAATGGTTGAAATCGCCCTAAACTCTAGAGTAAAAACTGAAGAGCCATTGCTCAAAACAACGAGATATTATAAAAAGGCTGACTGGGAAGCTATCAGGGATCTCAGCAGAGATGCCCCACGGAGAAATATCTTTTCTCTTCCTGCTGAACAGTGCGCAAATGAGACCACTGAATGGTTCAAAACGGCAATAGAAGCAAGCACATGTTCTCACGCGGAAATTTTATAGCAAGCCGCCCTCTCCCCAATGGTTTACTTCTACTTGTGCAACTGCCATTGCGCAAAGGCAGCATGCATACCGCAGATTTAACCGACATAAGTCCAGTTCAAACAGACAGAAATATATAGAAGCTAGAAATAACTGTAAGAAAGAAATAGCGACAGCTAAGGCAGAATTTAGTGAAACCACCAAAAAAAAAAAAAAAAAACGCATCAAAGCACAAAGATTAGGAACCCGTGACTTCTGGAAAATCTACAACAGTGTAGTAAATAATGGGCAATCAACAATTCCCCCACTAACCAAAATCATGAGGTCGTTTGCTCAGCAACCGAGAAGGCTAACATACTTGCCAGTCGGTTTGCCTCCAACTCCATATTGGACCCTGCTAACCACCCCCTCCTTGACTTTCCTTTGCGGACAGACGCCATGCTAGACGATCTGAAAATCATCCCATCTCAGGTGCATGCTATCATAAAAACCTTGACATATAAAAGAAAAGCAAGATGTATTTTTATTAATATAAACAAATTTACATGAACACGAAACTGGATATGCTAATGTTTCGGACTAATGGTTGGTTAAAACCATAAGTCCTCATCAGGCATCGAGGGTTGCTTTCAACAGACGAAACCAGTCCTCAAATTTTTTCAAGTTTTGAAGACTGGTGTCTTCTGTGGAAAGGAACCATTTGTTAAGTCGCCTGATGAGGACTTCTAGTTTTAACTGACCATGCAAATTTGTTTATATATATATATATATATATATATATATATATATATATATAAAGCTAAATGCGTGTGTGTGTGTGTGTGTGTGGTCACGAATAGGCTCTTATATGGTTGACTATTATAGAAAACTGATCAGATATAATGATAAAAGATGTATCGAGACACAGGAATGGATATGTTTGATCTGGCATAATGATGATTCATTAAAATTGTGGGGTCTGCGTACGCGCCTGGTCCAGAAAGTATGAAAATAAAAAATTTAAAAATTAAGAAAAAAAAAGTTTACAAGTGTTTTTGACATAGATGTACATAAGAATATTTTGATAAGTATGTTTTAACTTAAATAGGGATGGTATAAATAAATTGTGGGGTCTGCGTTCGCGCCTGGCCTCCAAAGAATGGAAATAAGCACAGACTTTAATAAAGACTTTTCATATCTATCTGCGTAAGTATACTTTGATAATTATGTTTCAGTTTGAAGAAATATGGTATAATAAAATGATGGGGTGTTCGTTCGCGCCTGACCTCCACAGAATGGAAATATGTCACAAAGTTTAACAAGGTTTTTTAATATAGATCCACAGAATATTGTAATAAGTGTTTCAGTGTGAACAGGTATGGTATAATAAATTATGGGGTTTATCTATTTTATTTTTACTCTCATCATATTTTGCTTTGGTTTTGATATCTCCAAATTCGAAGCTATCTCTTTACAACCATTCCTTTTCATAACCTATTATACTTTCATAAATCAAAGTCCATTTTCTGTAGGCTGTTTTTGAACCCAGTCAACGACGGGTACTTTTGCTAGTACACATATATATATATATATATATATATATATATATATATATATATATATATATATATCGCTAGGCAACATTTCAAAACCAGAAGGTAAATTTAATTATTACTCATATTTTATTCGTATATTTTATAAAGTACATCTTACACGTGTTTCGTTTAATAGCGATAGTTCACTAAATAACTCATAAGAGACTAGAATTTGTTCCTCACAAAAAATGTCTGGAAAGTTTTTTTCTTTGAATTGAAAAGGATTTGGTAAAGAAAAAATGTTGCTAAAAAGAAATGAAGACATATAAACTAAAGCAGTTATTGCAGTGTTTATAGTTACCTATCCTAATGAACAGCCATTGAATTAAACCCACTCATGTTCGGTTGATAATTATGGATAACTAAAGACCTCATCAGGCGATACACATCTTTTAAAAGATCAAATCCTTAATAAAAGGAAGTTCAATTAAAAAAATGCTAATTTTACAAAAAATAAAAAATAAAAAAATTAAAAGTCATGTGACCTCATGATATTCAAAAAAAAGTGAAAATCGAACAGAAAAGTAAAGGAAAAAAAAGAAGAAGAAGAAGAAGAAGGGGAAGAGAAAAAAGAGTGTCAATCCTAATACAGACTGGAATGATAAAGTTGTCACCTTAAATAAAACAACACTACCGCTTTATTACAAAAACTATATTGAAAAAATCAATTCAGGTAAGTTGCAAGCTGACATCTATTCAATGTAGCCACCTTCAACCTCAATCACTGCCTCAATACAGATCCAGAACTGAGAGCATGCCTTTTCCACAAGCCGGCGAGAGTTTGTTGAATACTCGATGGATGCGGCATTCAGGTCTGCTTTGGTGTTGTGGGAAGTCATGTTGGTGATGTTCCCGACATATGACCAAACGAAGTAGTCCAGGTCGGGGGAGTAGGGGGGCCAGTGAGAGAAGGGTACAAAATCGTAGCACTCATTCTGAAGCCAAGCCTGGATCTCTTTGGACTGTTGTGTCGATGCCGAGTCCTGCTGCCACACCCAGGCTATCACCACACTCTTCAGCACATCCAGATACACTTTGGTGTTGACTTTCAAGCCGACTTCGAGGTGCATGATGCTGCCCTCACTTGAAACCACACCAAAGACCATAACCATGGCCGGAAACTTTGTTTTCATCACCCTGGACACGTCCCTGTTATTCGTGGCAATCTAGTAATGCATTTTGAGGGTGCTGGCAATGGTCCTGTTGTCATAACTTGGATCAGTAGAGAACAAGATTTGTACAGTGGCATGTTTCTAGTCTCGTTCGTTGAACATTGTGTCACTTTCAGACATGATAGAAGGCTCCTAGCGCTCTTGAGATTTTTACATAACTGGCCAACTATAAGATATTCTGCGACAAAAAAAGAAAACTGGTTTCCATCAAACGGAAATGGAATCATGTCATCTTTTCTATGGCGACAATTTTATCATTCTACACTGTACACAACCACACAAAGGCTGAGCGTTGATGTTAATATTGATATTTTTATTCAAAATTTTAAATTGGGACTATAAATATTTAATGTTATATATAACTTTATTTTATCATCAGAATAATAAAGACATGTTAAGGGGAAAATTTAGAAAAAAAAAACTCTTTAGACCAAGACATTTCGGAGCTAAATGTTTCTCCTCAGAAGAGAAGAAGGGCCAGAATTACACAAAATATGAATTTGAAAAAAACTATTCCTCATCTTTCACTTAATATTATTGTTTGCTCCTCTTAATAGTGTTGAGCTTTTCTTGTCTTGATTTTTTTTGCTTTGTCTGCACTGAAGACTGAACTTTCAACCCCCAGCAGGGTATTACTTACAAGTGAAATGCAAATGATCAAATACTTGGTAAAATTCGGTTATAATTTACACTCTTCTTGAAGTCATAGGTTCAATTCTCAGTGTGGGCGATATTCAAAATATAATTAGGAATCACTTAGGACTTCTACTCAATCATGGCTGACATAATGACAGCATGCTACTCCTGTGGATTAAATAAAGGATTACATTCGAAATTCCATGCAAACTCCTGCATTCAATATAAAGATTTCTGAGTTCGGCAAAATGTTGCACTCCTCTGCATGTTTTACAAGTATTTTAATGGTGGATGCTCTGATGAACTACACGCCCTTGTATCCCCTCGTCGTAAATACCCTCGACAAACCCAACAAGCAGCAAAATTGAGATTCCAAATTGTAGAAAGCCTTTTATTCTATTAGTTTCTTCACCAGAACTGCTAGACTTTGGAATTCCCTCCCGAGTTCCTGCTTCCCCAAACTGTTGATATGCAGAAGTTCAAGTGTAATGTGAACAGGCATCTTGCTGCTCAACTCCCTACATAGTATCCCTGCAACATGTCTCTCATAGTAGCCCCAGACATCAAAGTGGCATTGTGCCTTGTTTGGGGTGAAAATGTAATAAATAAAATTAAAAAAAAAAACAAACAATACATCTGAAGAAGGTCGTAGGTTACATCAACCGAAAGATTAGAGCAGTAGTTAAATAATCAAAATAATAAGAGTGGTTTTCTTGCTGTAAAATTGGTTCTGTCCATTTCTAGTAAGCCCACCTTCCCAGGTTTTATCTTCTCCCTGAGAAGAGGTTAGTTTATTGCTAATTGCCCCTCTACCAGGGAATGTCGATGGGTTTGTTCATGCATAGTTTTATAAGCCTGAGTGCGCTTATTCAAGTTCTCTGACATTCCTCACCACACCTGACCTTGTGTCTAACTTGCTATCAAACGAGTAAATAATATGTTTGATGTAAAAATAAAATAAACGTGAGGTACAGGCTCAAACCGGACATATAAAAACGGCTACAAATGTAAAACACAAAGAAACACCACATAGAATTATGAAAACTAAAATTGTATAAACATGTTACACCCCCCCCTGCGCCCCCGCTTCCCCCCCCAATCTTTTTCGTGTCACGAAAATTTGCACCACACAAAATAATTAAGGAAGGTAAAGAAAGATGGAAAAACCAAAGAGAGAAAGCACTGACCAGACCTACACTAGATGAGGGCGAAGAGGATTTGGACCTTTGGGAGGCTTATTGCCACCGACATTCCGGTGAAAAACCAATGTTCGCTACCAACGAGAAATGTTTTTTTTTGCATTTATTTATGTAGTAATAGTTACACTATTATTATTATTATTATTATTATTATTATTATTATTTATTTTTATTATTATTATTTTATTTATTTTAATTTTTTTTACACAGTGATCACCACTTATCACGGCCCGGAAGCCACTCAGGGATAAGGGTTATTGCAAGTACATTACGTTAGTGTGGAGATTTGATGAAGTGTTTACTTAAGGGGCGATTCATTAGGAATTTGTTAACATTGGACTTGAAGACATCCAAGTTGTAGTCCGGTGGGAAGCAGGCAGACGGAACAGAGTTCCACAGGCGTGCAGTTCTAAGAAAGAAGCTTTGTTCATGGAATCCGCGTTTTGATTTAGGCACAGATATAGAGTGGGGGAAATTTTTCACAGTGGATTCAGCTAGACGAATGTTTTTCGTGAAAGATTGGCGAGGGGGGACCAGAGATTATTATTATTATTATTATTATTGTTAATATCAGTATTATTATTATTATTATTATTATTATTATTATTATTATTATTATTGTTGTTATTATTATTATTATTATTATTATTATTAATAAACTAAACTAAAAAGGACCGATGTCATGCCTCAGCTAACCTAGAAAAAAGCCATCTCAATGAGGCAAAAACCCTGACAGGTAATGTGTTTAAAAGTAATACGTAAATAACATGTATATTCCTTTCAAGTAAGCATGTTGTCTTGTAAATATAGTAAGGATTAGTGTAAAAAAAAACTTTTGTATTTATTCCTTTACTAGAAAAATGTATTCAGTCAACACTTATTTGTACAGTAAGAGAAGCTATGTAAGTAAATATGCAATTTCTTTGTAACCCTTATCCCCGAGTGGCTTCCAGGCCTTGATAAGTGGCGATCCCCATGTAAAAAAAAAAATTCTGCTACGTCTTTCTAGTTACTATTACTGTTATTATTTAATCACTAGGAATATTCACACAAGCCATCATCAAAAAATTGCTCTTTGAGAAAAACTTGTGGTGTTCCATGGAGCCTGAGTGACAACAAGTCTCCCCAGATGTCGAGCACTTTCCACCTCTTTTGATAACCTTTGCAAAAGAAATTGCATTATCGCAACAACTGCTTATCATTGATTTCTCGTGGGTTGCGACTATTGGTCTTCACTGAAAATTGGATGGCAATAAGCTTCTGCAAGGCCCCAGTCCTCTTTGTACTCCTCCAGCGGAAGTCTGGCTAGTGCTTTCTCTCCTCGGTCTTTCAATCCTCCTTGACCCTCATTATTTGGGGTGGTACCTATTTATGGTGACACTCACAAAAAAGATGGGGGGAGCGGTATTTTTCAACTATAAAATTTCAGTTTTCATGATTCGTGGGATGTTCCTTTGTGTCTTGCAATTGTAGCCATTTTGGTGTCCAATTTGTGTGTAGTTTACTCGTGGTATTAGTCTCCGCATTCAAGGATTTTTCTTAATATTTTTGCAGTTTTCATTAATGAAATTCGATGTATCTTCTCTGCCATCCCTCTGATTCCAATCACTCCCATTCTTTTTTAAAAGTTTTTCGGTATCGTTCCTAGTGCTCCAACTACTAGTGGTATTATCTTTATTTTCTTCATTTTCCAGATCCCTTTGAGCTCTCTGAACAGTTACGTGTATTTGCTCCGCTTTTCAATCTCCTGGATCTTCACTCTGCAGTCTGCTGATGTGGCAAAATCTACAATCTGGCAGGACTTTTGCTTCTTATTAACTATTATGACATCCGGTCTTCTTGCTTGGATGGGTTTATCCGTTTGTATATTCATGTCCCAAAGGATCTTGTGACTTTCATTTTTCAATACTGCTGCCGGTTTGTGTTTTTACCATTTGTATGTGTGTTCAAGATGCAATTGTTTGCATAATTGCCAATGCACTGCCTACCACACTTAATCGTGTCTATTTTTATATTCTTTTTGGGCTAGTTTGCTGTATTTATTGTTTTGTCTCTTTGTTCACAAAGTCTGCATTTGCTGTTTTTTTATGTCTTGTCAATCCTTTCTTTGATGTGGTTGATTCTACTTGCAATATCTTGAGCAGATGTTATTAGTGATTTTTTTTAGCTATTTCCAACAGGAAAAAGTGCAACAAAATGTTTAATCAAAAAATTATTTTTCAGTAAAATAAATTTTCGATTAAGCATTTTGTTGAACTTTTATGAAATTATTATTATTATTATTATTATTATAATTATTATTATTATTATTGAAAACAGCATGTGGTGTTCCCTGGAAGCTGATGACAACAAGTCTCCCAAGGTTTCCAGTACTCTCCACCTCTTTCGATAACATTTGCAAATAAATTTGCATTATCGCAACAGTTGCTTGCCATTGATTTCTCGTTGGCAGTGACGATTAGCCTTCCCTGGAATTTGAGTGGCAATAACCCTCCCTAAGGTCGCAGTTCTCTTTGCACTTATCCGGCGGAGGCTTAGTCAGTTTCTCAGTCTTTTCTTTCTCCTTGACTCTACTTAGTTATTTGGTCTCACTCTTTTTTTTGGGGGGTGGGGGGGCAGTGATGTGGCAATGGGAGAAGCGGGGGGTTGGAGTTAGAGAACTTATAGATATGGGGCTTCAGTGTTTTTGGTTCCATGTAGTGTTTCATGTTTTGCCTTTGCAGCAGTTTGTCTGGCCCGCACTTGTTGCTCCTGTGTGTTAGTCTCCACATTCAAGTGTTTTTCTTAATATTTCAGCTGTTTTCATTATTGTTGTTCGTTGTATTTTTTCAATCATTCCTTTGATTCCAATTTCTCCCATTTTTTTTTCAAAGTTTCTCAGGATTGTTCCTAGTGCTCCTACTATTATAGGTATTATTTTCATTTTCTTTATCATACAAACCCCTTTCAACTCTCTGGCTAGCTCTGTGTATTTGCTCCGTTTCTCCTTTTCTTTGATATTCATCTTGTGGTCAGCTGAGACAGCAAAGTCTACGATTTGACAAGATTTTTTTCTTGTTAATTATTACGACATACAGTCTTCTTGCTTGGATGGGTTTATCAGTTTGTATGTCCATGTCCCATAGGACTTTGTGATTCTCGTTTTCAAGTACTTTGCTGGCTTATGTTTGTACCACTTGTCTGTGCTTTCGATATGCAGTTGTTTGCATAATTCCCAGTGCACTGCCCTCTCCAATTGGCCATGCATGTTCTTGTATTCTTTTTGGGCGAGTTTGCTACATTCGCTAACCATATGGTTTATTATTTCGTCTCTTTGTCCACAGAGTCTGCATTTGCTGTTTTCTTGTGTTTTGTCGATCTTTGCTTTGATATGGTTGTGCTGCAGTTCATCATCATCATCATCATCATCATCATCATCATCATCATCATCATCATGTGCTGTCCCTCGTGTCCGAAGACGATTTCCTGTAAACCATCATTTTGTCACGGTCACGACTGAGGGTCTGCCAGCTTCCAGTAGGGATCAACCGGTCCTTTAGATTTGGTTTGACAGTGTCACGAAACCTGAGCTTAGGTCTGCCTATGCCTCGTACCCCATCCTTCAGTTGTGAAAACAGTATCTGTTTTAGTAGTCGGGAGTTCTCCATTCTTTTTACGTGGCCGGCCCATCTCAGGTTTTTCCGGATGAGCAGGTCATACATGCTTGGGAGGTTGGCTTGTGATAGGATCTCCCTGTTGCTGACAAAGTCATACCACTTGACATTTAAAATCTGTCGGAGGTGTCTCATCATATAGGTGCTGAGCTTGCGGGCTACCAGTTTGTACACTGGCCAAGTTTCTGCACCGGATAAGGCAGTTATTAGGGATTCAATTTCTCAGTTTTCGTTCTTCTCATCTTTTGTCATTCCTGTGAATTTTTCATGGAGTTGCTTCTCTTTCCATTTTTCATTTCTCGTTTTATCCTTTGTCTCTCTGTATTCTGTCTTGTTCATTTTTTTCAGTGTATCTTGCTGCCATAATTACCCTTTCAGTATTTTGTATTGCGTATTTAATAGTTCTTTTTTGTGTCATTCACACAGTCTTCTATACAAACTAGTTCTCTCCCGCCGTCTTTTCTTTTCACGCAGAGTCTGTCAACATTGTCATTTGGGTATTATTATTATTATTATTATTATTGTTATTATAGTTATTGTTATTATTACGTGTTAGGGATTTCCACATATCGTATTCTGATATGGATGACTGACTTTCAATAGAATTTATGTTAGTAACTTTTACAATATACAAGTAATCAGCAGGTGATTGTCACAACTTTAACAGAACTTCCTGCTTGCATTAATATTTGTGATCCCAGCTTTTAAACAAGTAAGTTTATAAATCGCTTTATCCATCAATCTTATCGCTTGTAGTATTGAAGTTTATATATATATATATATATATATATATATATATATATATATATATATATAGAACAAGTAGTTAATAAAACATGTTAAAAACACTTTGAAAAAGAATTAAAAACATATTTAATTTTAAAAAGGAAACACTAAATAAGTGGATAGTCCTTAATCCGCGAAATTTCGAAGAAATACTTTCCTTCTCATCAGAGGGTAGGATTTAGCAAAGTGTGGGAACGGATTTTGTTTGCAAAAGTATTAAATCAAGCAAAATCCGTTCCCACACTTTGCTAAATCCTACCCTCTGATGAGAAGGAAAGTATTTCTTCGAAACTCCGTGAATTAAGGACTATCTACTTATTTAGTGTTTCCTTTTTAAAATCAAATATGTTTTTAATTCTTTTTCAAAGTGTTTTTAACATGTTTTATTAACTACTTGTTCTTATTATAAGCTCTATCTCCTTTTTGGTTTTATCGAGCTTTTACATCTGGTTAAGATTACTTTATAAATATTAATTCTTTAATATTTATAATTTACTTTAGTTTTGCCATCTTGGATCATTTTGTTAAACCTAACTGTAATTCTTATTTTATATATATATATATATATATATATATATATATATATATATATATGTGCGTGTGTGTGTGTGTTATTTGTTTTTGCCATACGTTTTGAATGAAGTCAGTTATTTACGAAAGTGCATTTTTGCCTAAATGCGAGTTGGAAATAATTTTCCCTTTAACCAATTTGGTACCCCCATATGGGGAGAAGCACATATATTGTTTTTTTTAAATATAATTATCCACTGACACGTGTTTCGTCATCTATGAGTCCTCAAAGTGGCTGAATTTAGCGAGATTCGAAATCGGGACCCCACGACAAGGATTCTAAACTCTTACGTCTCGTCCATCTTGCATGACTGTTTGGATATATCGTGATTTACTTAGATGTTATTTGTTATTGTTTTTGCGATACGCTTTGAATGAATTCAATTATATATATAGTAGTAAGTTATAAAAATATATATGGCAATTAAGCTACCCAGAATATTCAGCGTTTCATTCTCGTGAGAATTCGTCAGGCTTACAAGAATGAAACGCGGAATATTCTATGTAACTTAATTGCCATATATATTTTAATAGCTTACTACCTAGGTCTACCTATGTATTGAGCACTGTTGAAGTAAATACTGAAAAATTATGCATAAAATTATATTTTCGTATATTAATTTATGTGATTAAATGAAGTAGTCATATATATATATATACATATATATATATATATATATATATATACATATATATATATATATATATATATACATATATATATATATATATATATATATATACATATATATATATATATATATATATATATATATATACATATATATATATATATATATATATATATATATATATATATATATATATATTATATATAAAATTGGTATATTTATGCAGCATTTTTTTCATTCAAGCAAATATTATTAAACGGACACACTTAGTTTTATGAATCTTTTTTTTAAGTTTTCGATTTTCCGTTTAATCTTTTTTGTATCAAAATGAAAAATATTAATAATAGTTCCATAGTTGGTCATATCACGAGGGCTTTCGATTCGTCCACGAATCATCATCAGGTGTTGAAGTAAAAGTGCGAAGGAGCGAAAAAGAGAATTAAAAGTGAAAACTAAAATATACATTAAACGGCGTTAGGTGATCATAAGTTAAAATACATAGAGTCGATGAAAAGTCGATTAAAAATTCGAGCATTAAAATCAGCAAGTTCGCAAGACTACGCAAGACATTTTAGAACGTTACTGCTTTTCTCGAATGCGATATCATTTATAGTGGGTTGAAGGGTTCGAATATATGACGCTTAAAGAATTTTTATTTTTTAATAGTATTTTCATGTTGTATAATTTTTATGTTGTCAACGAGGACCTTTCTAAGATTGGAGGCGTGACAGTTATGTTCTTTTATCAAATGTTTATATATAGCACTAGTATTATTTAGATGCATGGTTATTCGCCGGGACAACGTTCGTGACAGCAACAACTATGGAACTTTTATCAATATTTTTTTTGACGTTGATACAAAACAGATTATGCGGAAAATCGAAAAATTAAAAACAAGAATCATAAAGCAAAGTGTCTCCATCGCATTTAATAATATTTGCTTGAATATATATATATATATATATATATATATATATATATATATATATATATATATATATATATATATATATATTGCATGTTGTGTCCACGTGTATTCCTTTTAATATATTTAAATATGTATGAATAAAAAATCAATATAAAAAATATATAAGTGTTTATATCTTTTATGTATTTATTTCCTATGTGTTGATGTGTAGGAATACAAAAAGTATTTTGAAAAAAAACCCCCCAAGAATGTTTCCTTCAAAAGCACATATTTTCGACCGATCCTTCGATCTTCCTCAGTGAAGGAAACATTCTTGTTTTTTTTTTTTTTTCAAAATACTTTTTGTATTCCTACACGTCAACATATGAAATAAATACAGAAAAGATATAAACATTTATATATTTTTCGTATTGATTTTTTATTCATACATATTTAAATATATTAAAAGGAATACACGTGGGCACAACATGCAATATATATATATATATATATATATATATATATATATATATATATATATATTTATATATATAAACTTCTTGGATTCTGAATTTTTGGATTTTACTGTCATTGGAAATTTTACCCTTCACCAGACTATCCATTCACGTGAAATCACTTTTTTATTCACCCTATTCCCTCTGCTTCATTTTTTTGTTATCAAATAAGATCTATAACTTACTTGTAGTTTCATTTAATACTTTTGCAAGCAAAATCCGATCCCGCATTTTGCTAATTCCTACCCTTTGATGAGAAGGAAAGTATTTCTTCGAAACTCCACGGATTAAGGACTATCCATTTATTTAGTGTTTCCTTTTTAAAATTAAATATGTTTAAACTCTTTTTCAAAGTGTTTTTTAACACGTTTTATTAACTACTTGTTCTTATATATATATATATATATATATATATATGTTTGTATACTTTGGCAGCAAGTCATTATTTATCCATGTCTGATTAAACATGACTTTTTCCAATTTTTCTGGTAATCTTTTCTATTCACCGAGCGATCTTTCTTGTTTTGAAATAAGAAATATTCTAACAATACTAACAATTTGATATCTTAAAAATTGCACACGAAGACTTAAATTACTAGGAGTTATACTAATTAAAAACTACAGCCCCTTATTAACCGAATCGCGTTCGATATTGGAACAAACACCCAAGCCATGATAAAAGAACGGCAACAACAATAACCATTCCTAAGGACAATCAGAAGTACCAATGGAAAACGCTACAGAATATGGTCGATCAACAACCACTGGGCGCCATACTATATAATCTACCAGCCGAAACAGGGAAGATCACTCGGCAAATAGAAAAGATTACTAGCAAAATTGAAAAAAAGACGAACTCAGTAGTTTTTAATCAGACATGCATATATATATATATATATATATATATATATATATATATATATATATATATATATAAAGTCCATAAAAGTTCAAGGTTTACTTTAAGCAGCCTCCTAATTCTTGCTTTCCTTATTTTGAGCTTTAAAGAGGGAATAATTGCTGTTTTGGAATAATTTATCGTTCGGAACATTTTTACTTTGAAGTAATATTAGTGGCTTAGCAAGGCCACAGGGGAGAAAACCGAGGTGGCAAAACTGAAACTAGCCTGCCAGGACACTATATATACAAATGTAGGCAAATTTGGGCACATTTTGTTGGTTTAAAAATATAGCTTCTTTTTTACCAATTGTCATGAAATTTTAACCACAGAATAGTATTACAATAAAAAACTGCAAATTTTCATGTCGTTTCGTCCGCGAGAACCAAAAAACATGAGCATTTCAATATTTAATTTTGCTACAAGCATATTCCGGCAATTTAAACTGCATTCTTTATTTTTATTTTTGCATTTTTTTATTCAAAGCTTCTTTAGACTATATATTGGGGTTTTATATGTTTATGGCTAGGTTTCCTTCCTCTTATCTATTTGCCTTTCTGGTAACAAAGGTACTTAAGCTTTTATGCATTTTTATTCTCATAGCAATTATATGCTAGTTAACATGTCGCAGAATGGATCTTGTAATCCTAAACTTACTTATTAATAGTTTATCTTTTTATTTTTTTTATTTTATTTAATTTATCGATTTTCTTTTCATATATTAGTAAAAATAGTAACCGTATTATTTTACATTTTTTTTTATTGGGGAAATGATATTATCCACTGGAGAGCTATGTATTTAACAGCTGTCCTGTTTTTAAATCTCCGAAACAGCTACATAGTAAGCAGCTGATGATTCCCGTTTTCTATTGATAAAATTTTACTTAAGGTTTTCTCGTTTCATCCTTATGTAGTTACATTCTGTTTTAAAATTGAAGACTTTTGCAAAATCGACTCATGCAAGTGCTAAGTTTATTTCTATTTAACAACTTTAGGTAATGCCTTTTTGTCCTTATATAAATGAATTCTTTATGGCATTATAAACTTTTTAGAAGTCGAATTATATTATTACAATTTAAACTGCACTCCTTATTTTTATTTTTGCATTTTTTTGATTTAAAACTTCTTTAGACTTTATATATATATATATATATATATATATATATATATATATATATATATATACTACTTCATTTACTCAGATAAAATTAATATACGAAAGTATAGATTTATGCGTAAACTTTAAGTATTTACTTCAAAAGTGCTCAATACGTAGGTAGAGCTAGTTAGTAATTTATAAAATATATATGACGATTAAGCTACACTGAATATTCGGCGTTTCATCCACTATAGGATTTGTCAGGCTTATGCGCGAACTCTGTGGTTGTTTTTCGTTTTTATATATGTTGAGAATTTTAGTTAGCCAATCAGCTTTCTAGTATCCACCGCGTTAGGTTAGTGGTTTAAGGCAGACGATTTTCCTCATTTCTGCTCTTTTTTTTATATATATAAACCTATAAACCTGCCTTAAACCACTAACCTAGTTCTAAAACAGATCCTTTGTTCGATAAAATGCATGCCCATTGGTTGATAGGAAGGGGCGCGGTAGATACTAGAAAGCTGATTGGCTAACTAAAATCCTCAACATATATAAAAACGAAAAACAACCACAGAATTCGCGCATAAGCCTGACGAATCCTATAGTGGATGAAACGCCGAATATTCAGTGTAGCTTAATCGCCATATATATTTTATAAATTACTATATATATATATATATATATATATATATCTGTATATGTATGTATGTATATATATATATATGTATGTATATATATATTATTTACTTATATATATAATATATATATTACAAAATATTATTAGACGTAATATTTTATGTTAGACAATCCCAGCTTAATAAAATTGCTCAATAGAGCAAATGAATCACAATTTAGATAAATTAGTTTAAAATATTCACCAACAGGCAACAAAGCATCTCTAATCGTAATTGTTGTTGTTCCAGGTTATACAGCATAACATTTAGTCTATGTGCCACGACTTAGTGATCGCCAGGAGCTCATTAATCTCCACCGTTCTGGTTTATCCAATCGAGAAATCAGCTGCAGATTGAAATATGATGAGAAAACGGTACAAAAGAGTGCGCAAAAGCACCAAAACACTGGCAGTGTTCGTGATGGCCCTAAATCTGGTCATACTAGTGTTACTTATAGCAGGGAAGACAATGCTATCAAGATCTGCAGCCTAAGAGACACATTTGAAACAGCTCCCTAAATCCAACAACAGTGCAATCTTGTTAAAAAGTGCTCCCTTTCTACTGTCAAGAACAGATTAAAGGAATTTTATTTGTGAGGATATATTGCAATGACTTCTGTAAAGAACAGAAAGCACCATATGGACTTTGTCATATGCAATGAAGATCATGACTCTTCATATTGGTCAAAAGTGCTTTTTGGCGACGAAAGCAAGTTCAATAGGCTAGGCAGTGATGGTAGGCAGTACGTCCGTCGGAGGAAAGACAAAAAATTTAATCCTAGGTGCTCAGTTTCAATGCTGCAAGGTGGTGGAGGTTCATTTTTGGTGTGGGGCATTGTTTGTACCAATAGTCCAAGGCCTATAGTTCGCTTGCAAGGTCGAATTAATTCGACCAAGTACATTAATATGTTTACTGAGCATTTTCTACCCTACTTTGGTCGGAATTTGGATGATAATCCCATCTTCATGCAAGATAATGCTCCCATTCACATAGTTGGCAATGTCAAGAGGTTTTTTTTTGAACATGGAGGTCACCACTTATCAAGGCCCGGAAGCCACTCGGGGATAAGGGTTATTGCGTGTACAGTAATCAATGGGATAATGTCGTAGTAATCGTTAGTATTGGAGATTTGATAAAGTGTCTTACTTAAGGGGGCAGTTCATCAGGAATTTGTTTATGTTGGACTTGAAGAAATCCAAGTTGTAGTCAGGTGGGAAACAAGCAAACAGAAGATAGTTCCACAGGCATGCAGTTCTAAGAAAGAAGCTTTGTTCATGGAATCTACGTTTTGGTTTTGGCACAGTTAAAGAGTGGGGAAAATTTTTGACAGTGGTTTCAGCTAGACGGGTGTTTATTGTGAAAGATTGGCGAGAGAGGGACCAAAAATTGGAGCTCAGACGAGCACTTGCCTTGGAAGTAACGATAAAACAAAGGCTCGCAACGTCTCTTCTGTGGGAGAGAGGTTGCAGGGAAGAGAAAAGGGAATCCCTCCCCACTAAGCCATGAAGTCTATTTTGTACTCTGTCAAGACAGAATAGGCTGTTTTTAGCAGCTCCTGCCCAGATGTGGCAGCAGTACTCCATCCTTGGACGTACTTGGCTTTTATATAGATAGAGAATTGCATCAGTAGTGAGATATCTTCTGGAGCGGTAGAAGGATCCCATCAGTTTCCCAGCGACCTTGGCAACAGACTTGATGTATGTATTCCATTTCAGATCAAGAGTAAAGGTCAAACCCAGAAACTTGTCAAAACATGGAGCCTCACTAAGACGAGAGCCATCCATTTCAATTGATGCCAGATGGGGATCAGAGTGCTGATGATGTAAAGATAGGAGTTTAGTTTTAGATGCATTAAAAGTAACCAGCCACCCCTTCTCCCACAGTCGTGTCATCAGCATAGATATCAACAAATGATTTAAGTATGTGTTTTGGGAGATCATTGATGTAGATCAAGAAGAGAATTGGGCCCAGGATGGACCCCTGAGGGACTCCAGCATTAATACTGAGGGCCTCTGATTTCTGCCCATCAACTACTACTCTTATGAACCTATCAGAGAGAAATGATTTAATAATTAAGAAAACATTTCCAGTTATACCGTAGCTGGAAATCTTGTGAAGTAGGCCTTATGCCATACCTTATCGAAGGCCTGCAATTTCCCTAGAAAGGAAGCCTTTGTCGAGAGATTCACTAATCCTATGACATATAACCGTTAGCACATCTGCTGTAGATCTAGCAGAACGGAAACCATATTGCATGTCACTAAGAAGGTTATTTCTGCTGAGGTGGTTGACTACTTATCTATTTAATATGGATTCCAACAACTTACTCATGAAACACAGGAGACTTATTGGTCTGTACTGAGAGGGAGATGACTTATCACCTGAATTCTTAAATACAGGGCATACTGATGAGGTTTCCCAGGGTGTTGGAAAGCACTTCTCCTTAAGGCAACGTTTAAACAGTTTTGTAAGTATGGGGGAAATTTTTTTCAACACTATCATTGGAGTGCCGTCATAAACTTTTAACCAGGTTCCTGGAAGGGCATGATATTTCGTGTTTGAATTGGTCTGCACAATCTCCAGACCTCAATCCTATCGAAAAACGTATGGCATTACATCAAGCAACAGCTACGCAATGATAAAATTTCAACAAAAATTAAAGAAAAGTGGGATGCCTTTTCCCCAGAGTATTACATTGCAGTCTAATTCAAGGAATTTCCGAGATTGCAGGCTGTCAAATTTCAGAAGAGCTATGCTACTAAGTATTAACTAGTTCATTGTGTTCCTGTTGCATTTGTGTTGCATTAATGTCCTAAAGTTACATTTAAATAACAATTTTCCATTGTGCGGACTTTCTTTTTGCCTGCACAATTTGAAGAGATTTCTTTAAAATTGACGCGAACACTAGAATATTTCAATTAAAAGTTAAATATGAACAGGTAAAATTATAGAGGAATAAAAGGTGAAACAAATTAGGTATAGTCTGTTTAAACAGATGAAATGTAGCTTAAATTTACAGTTTTTGAAAAAATTACAAGTGCGGACTTTCTTTTTGCCTCCTGTGTATATATATATTGTCAAAAAAGTTTGTATATATATATATATATATATATATATATATATGACTACTTCCTTTAACCACACAAATTAATATACGAAAGTATAGATTTATGCATAAACTTTAAGTATTTACTTCAACAGTGCTCAATACGTAGGTAGTGCAAGGTAGTAAGTTATAAAATATATATAGCGATTAAGCTTAATCGCCATATATATATATATATATATATATATTTTCAGAATGTGAGAGATTGTATATAATAAATTCCACAGCCAAACAACGTTGCAGCCCAAAAGAGCCATGACAGTCAAAGAACCGGAAGTCCAAGACTCGAGTTTCGCCCTCATTTGGGCTCGTCAGTTAGACACATCCGAACTCAGGATTCGAAACCCGAGCCTCTTGCATGCAAGGCAAGCACTCTACCAACTGAGCAAACGCCCTGCACACAAGAATTTCAATTAACCAACACAGATCAAGCAAACCGCGCCGAAATCCGACTGTGAAATGAACCTACTATGTCTCAACAAGGGACGCGGTCATCCAACCAGCTAATAACCCCAAGCTGATGTCTCACTAGTAGGAGTTTTAACTCGAAATATATATATATATATATATATATATATATATATATATATATATATATATATAGAGAGAGAGAGAGAGAGAGAGAGAGAGAGAGAGAGAGATGTATACCTACTGGTAGCCAAATTGAATATTGAAATGCTCATATTTTTGATTCTATGGAATGAAACTCATGAAAATTTGCAGGCTTTTTGAAGATTACATTACTATTCTATGGTTAAAATTTTATGACAATTAGTAAAAAAGAACTTATATCTTCAAATTAATAAAATATGTCCAAATTTGCCTACATTTGTATACATAGTGTCCTGCAGGCCAGCTTCAGTTTTTCTGCTTCGGTTGTCTCCCCTGTGGCCTTGTGAAGCAACTAATATATATATATATCTATATAATACTAAAAGTCTATGGATCTTGTATGTTTGCAATCAGATTTCCGGTTTTCAACATCCGGTTGCGCATGCGTAAATAGCAACGTCTTCAATCCGTTATTCCAATTCCGGAATTTTTATATCGCTTTTAATACAAACAATTTCATTTAATTTGATCAAATAGTTATTTATATATACAAATAATACATAGATTCATAGATAATTATAATATATATTATAAATCTATTTATCTATGAATCTATTAATAATATGAAATATTACCCTATACAATTTATGGAAAGAAAACACCTCTCACTTTCCCTCTAATAGATTTCAACACTCCTACTCCCTCTGTTTTCGTTACGTACGCGAGAAATAGTTACGTGTATGTGTGAGAGAGAGAAAAAGAGAGCGATGTAAAACTGGATAGAGTTATCCCCCTTAACTAATGCAGACCTTTTTACTAGAGGGCGTTATTACAAAAAAATTTCTTTTTCTTCTTCCCATGTTTTTTAAAGTCGTCTGTTTACATTTCCAAACGGAAAGCTGAATCGGTAAATGCACACATTTCTATTACATTAAATAGTGTTTTCCTTTACACAATGGGTACTGAATGTTTGCTTAAATTAAATGAAAAAAGTTACATTTTATTTTCATTTTCTATCTAAAAAGCCATTATTAACATGTGGAGAGTGTTTTTTTTATTATTCTGTACTTTCAACTAACAATTTCATTTAAAAGATGATATATCAAAATTTGAATTTAACTATAATAAGGATTATGATACCTGTTCAGTGCATATTTACCTATAAGTATGACCAACCACTTATAATTCAGTAACTGTAATTAAAAAAAAAATAACAATTATAATAAACAGAACGACTCATAGAAATCTATCTATATTCTTTTTTCATTTTAATATACTTTCATAGAAATGCTTCTGTTATGTAAAAAAAAACTATTTTCTTTATGCCACAAGTGTCACGCTCATACATGAATTCCATAGCTAATATAACGTACTGACCCAACGGGTCACGGGTGGTCTAGTACATAATAAAATTTGATTTAAACTCTGTAAACTAAAATTTACAACAAATTTATTTTTCGACATGAATACAAATAAAAATTGAAAGTGTTTCTGGCATATGTGTGTGTGTGTGTGTGTGTGTATGTGTGTGTGTAACTAGCTAGCTTATTGCTATGATGGTTATTTTACAGAATAGCAAACAAAATGGTTAATTTACAGAATAGCAAACAAAATGGAGTTAAAAAATAAATATACAACAAATAAAGCTAACTTACTCTTCTACCTACCTGGATAAGTTGTTTTGTATTTTAACTTATTGGTCCCCCGACAAAAGGAGGGTGGCCTGTCAATTCATCTATTCGTCTGTTCGTCTATCCACACTTTTTTCAATAACTACGCCTTGGAATTTTTTGAATTTTTTCACAAAAATTAAACATGATACAAGTAAAATGTAACAGAACGGATTTTCCGAGAAAACTTTCGTTGCCCCCAGGGTACCTTTCGGGTTAAAATGGCTAAAATTAACACTTTTGTGCTTATTAAAAAAAATTGATACCTTGAAGTTTTATACTTTCTGAAAAGTTGTAACTAACTAATTTCTATATAATTTTGTTTGTCTATACTTTGCGATAACTCTTGGGTGTGCCCCAGGGAATCTTTTAGGGCTAATAAAAACATTCCATTTTTGGGACTATTTTACCATATTTGTTCAAACTTTTCTGTGTATGTCTATTTAGCAGTTTTGCGTGGTTTTCAACTCAAATTTCAATATGTTAAGGCCTTGGGGATTTCGGGGGCAAAATGGGGGAGCAAATGATAGACTTAATCATTTCTTTTCTTGCATGGTGCAGAAATCAAATTTACATATGTTAGGACCTAAAACTGCATCGTTTGTTCATTTTCACCAAGATTTGATGTCCCCTGTGGACTTTTGGGGCTAAATGGGGGGATGGGCAAATGCTGAACTTAGTCATTTTTTATGCCTCGTTCACTGTGCATTCACGGGGGACCATGCATGCTTCACTTGTTTTAACATGTTTTTTCTTAAAAATAAAAGTACAGTAAAATCTGTTGAGTTAGAATAAAATACAAAATGTAGGTTTCTTTCGAACCATGGTCAAGTATCAATAATTGTTCAAAAATCGAAAATTGAACAAAATACTGGTAGAATATTGCATTTTCTAACAATTGGTGACATTTATAAGATGTGTTTCTATCAGTATTTAGTTTAATTTTCGATTTTGGGGCGATTAGCGACGATAGAAACCGGACGAATTTAACCACCATTTTTTATTTATTATAACTCGACATAGTCGACACTACTTTTGCTTCAAAGTAAATAAATAATTTAAAATAAGTTAAAACAGTAAAAACTTATCCAGGTAGGTGGAAGAATAACTTATCTTGGCTTTGGTAACATTTATTTGTTGCGCAAGGTGTCTTCAATAAGTTTCCAGACTTTTTGTATGAGCTCTTTCATTGATAGCACAGACATGAAACTCTAGTCATCTTCGAAGTAATCTCCCCCGGCTGCAATGCACTTGTTGTATGGTTCTAAAAACTTCTGGAAGGCCCTTTGAAAGTTTTCTTGTGCACGTGTTAATGACCCTCATTACAGCCTCTTTCATCTCCTTAACTGTCTCATAACGACAGCCTCTAAGGTTTTCCTTGAGCTTAGGGAATAACCAAAAGTCACAGAAAGCCAGATCTGGTCTATAGGGAGGGCGAGGAAATGTCTTGATGTCCACCTTTGTGAAATAGTCTGTGATAAGAATGGAGTTTTGGACTAGTGCATTCGCGCAAATCTTCCACATATTCAATTCCTCGCAAATAATTATGTTAACAGTTTCCACATTGACATTAAACTGTGCACTTATTGTCTCTATAGACACACAACGGTTCTTATTCATGAAATTCTTTATTTGGCAAATTAACTCTTGTGTTCTGACTTCTTTACTCCTATCACACCTCTCATCATCCCTCAAAGACTACCCGCCTTCCTTGAATCTCTTATGCCACTCAAAAACTGATGCTTGATTCATGCAAGATGGCCCAAAAAGCAGTCTGAAGCATTTCCATACGTTTCTGTGACATTTTTTCCAAGTTTAAACAGAATTTTATTACATATCATTCTTCTAAAGTGTCCTCACATCCAGATTGCATTTTTGAAATACACCAGCTGTGACAATATAGCTTTAGTAGAGCGTATTTCAATTCCTGCTGCAGCTGTTCATTTGAACCTGAAATCATAAAAATTAGTCAGTCATCTCAAAAGATGTGTAGCAATAACATCTTGAATTTTCAATAGTCTGCGACAACTTTAAATGCATGTAAAAAAAAAAGTCTGGAAACTTATTAAAGGCACCTCGTATTTTAGTTCTCAACCCTTTTTTAGTTTTGTTACCTACGATCGAAAATCATTGCTATCAGCCAATGTTGTTCATACAAGTTCAGGGTTTACGTTCAGCTGCATCGTATTTTCCCTTATTTTGTCCATTAGTATTCTTATTTATTAGTATTCTTATTTATTACTATTCTTATTTATTAGTATTCTTATTTATTAGTATTCTTATTTATTAGTATTCTTATTTATTAGTATTTTTATTAGTATTCTTATTTATTAGTATTCTTATTTATTAGTATTCTTATTTATTAGTATTCATATTTATTAGTATTCATATTTATTAATATTCTTATTTATTAGTATTCTAATTTATTAGTATTCTTATTTATTAGTATTCTTATTTATTAGTATTCTTATTTATTAGTATTCTTATTTATTAGTATTCTAATTTATTAGTATTCTTATTTATTAGTATTCTTATTTATTAGTATTCTTATTTATTAATATTCTTATTTATTAGTATTCTAACTTATTAGTATTCTTATTTATTAGTAATTTCATTTATTAGTATTCTTATCTATTAGTATTCTTATTAGTATTCTTATTTATTAGTATTCTTATTTATTAATATTCTTATTTATTAGTATTCTAATTTATTAGTATTCTACTTTATTAGTATTCTTATTTATTAGTATTCTTATTTATTAATATTCTTATTTATTAGTATTCTTATTTATTAGTATTCTTATTTATTAGTAATTTCATTTATTAGTATTCTTATCTATTAGTATTCTTATTTATTACTATTCATATTTATTAGTATTCTTATTTATTAGTATTCTTATTTATTAGTATTTTTATTAGTATTCTTATTTATTAGTATTCTTATTTATTAGTATTCATATTTATTAGTATTCTTATTTATTAGTATTCTTATTTATTAGTAATTTTATTTATTAGTATTCTTATCTATTAGTATTCTTATTTATTACTATTCATATTTATTAGTATTCATATTTATTAGTATTCTTATTTATTAGTATTCTTATTTATTAGTATTTTGATTTATTAGTATTCTTATTTATTAGTATTCTTATTTATTAGTATTCTTATTTATTAGTATTTTCCTTAGTATTCATATTTATTAGTATTCTTATTCATTAGTATTCTTATTTATTAGTATTCTTATTTATTAGTATTCTTATTTATTAGTATTCTGATGTATTAGTATTCTTATGTATTAGTATTCTTATTTATTAGTATTCTAATTTATTAGTATTTTTATTTATTAGTATTCTAATTTATTAGTATTCTTATTAGTATTCTTATTTATTAGTATTCTTATTTATTAGTATTCTTATTTATTAGTATTCTTATTTATTACTATTCATATATATTAGTATTCTTATTTATTAGTATTCTTATTTATTAGTATTCTTATTTATTAGTATTCTAATTTATTAGTATTCTTATTTATTAGTATTCTAATTTATTAGTATTCTTATTTATTAGTATTTTTATTAGTATCACTATTTATTAGTATTCTAACTTATTAGTATTCTTATTTATTAGTATTCTAATTTATTAGTATTCTTATTTATTAGTATTCTTATTTATTAGTATTCTTATTTATTAGTATTCTTATTTATTACTATTCATATTTATTAGTATTCTTATTTATTAGTATTCTTATTTATTAGTATTACTATTTATTAGTATTCGTATTTATTAGTATTCTTATTTATTAGTATTCTGATTTATAAGTATTCTTATTTATTAGTATTCTTATTTATTAGCATTCTTATAAGTATTCTTATTTATTAGTATTCTTATTTATTAATATTCTTATTTATTAGTATTCATATTTATTAGTATTCATATTTATTAGTATTCTAATTTATAAGTATTCTTATTTATTAGTATTCATATTTATTAATATTCTCATATATTAGTATTCTTATATATTAGCATTTTTATTTATTAGTATTCTTATATATTAATATTCTTATTTATTAGCATTCTTATTTATTAGTATTCTTATTTATTAGCATTCTTATTTATTAGTATTCTTATTTATTAGTATTTTTATTTATTAGTATTTTTATTTATCATTATTCTTATTTATTAGTATTCTTATTTATAATTATTCTCATTTATTAGTATTTTTATTTATTAGTATTCTAATTTATTAGTATTTTTATTTATTAATATTCTTATTTATTAGCATTCTTATTTATTAGTATTCTTATTTATTAGTATTCATATTTATTAGTATTCTTATTTATTAGTATTCTTATTTATTAGTATTCTAATTTATCAGTAGTCATATTTATTAGTATTCTTATTTAATAATATTCATATTTATTAGTATTCTTATTTATTAGTATATTTATTTATTAGTATTCTGATTTAGTAGTATTCCTGTTTATTAGTATTCTTATTTATTAGTATTCTTATTTATTAGCATTCTGATGTATTAGTATTTTTATTTATTAGTATTCTTATTTATTAGTATTCTTATTTATTAGTATTCTTATTTATTAGTATTTTTATTTATTAGTACTCATATTTATTAATATTCTTATTTACTAGTATTCTTATTTATTAGTATTCTTATTTATTAGTATTCTTATTTATTAGTATTCTGATGTATTAGTATTCTTATTTATTAGTATTCTTATTTATTAGTATTCTTATTTATTAGTGCTCTTATTTATTAGTATTCTTATTTATCAGTATTCTTATTTATTAGTATTCTTATTATTCGTATTCTGATGTATTAGTATTCTTATTTATTAGTATTCATATTTATTAGTATTCTTATTTATTAGTATTCTTATTTATTAGTATTCTGATGTATTAGTATTCTTATTAATTAGTATTCTTATTTATTAGTATTCTTATATATTAGTGTTCTTATTTATTAGTATTCTTATTTATTAGTATTCTTATTTATAAGTATTTTTATTTATTAGTATTTTATTTATTAGTATTCTTATTTATTAGTATTCATATTTATTAGTATTCTGATGTATTAGTATTCTTATTTATTAGTATTCTTATTTATTAGTATTCTTATTTATTAGTGTTCTTATTTATTAGTATTCTTATTTATTAGTATTCTTATTTATTAGTATTTTTATTTATTAGTATTTTATTTATTAGTATTCTTATTTATTAGTATTCATATTTATTAGTATTCTTATTTATTAGTATTCTTATTTATTAGTATTCATATTTATTAGTATTCTGATGTATTAGTATTCTTATTTATTAGTATTCTTATTTATTAGTATTCTTATTTATTAGTGTTCTTATTTATTAATATTCTTATTTATTAGTATTCTTATTTATTAGTATTCTTATTTATTAGTATTCTTTTTTTTAGTATTCTTATTTATTAGTGTTCTTGTTTATTAATATTCTTATTTATTAATATTCTTATTTATTAGTATTCTTATTTATTAGTATTCTTTTTTTTTAGTATTCTTATTTATTAGTATTCTTATTTATTAGTATTCTGATGTATTAGTATTTTAATTTATTAGTATTCTTATTTATTAGTATTCTTATTTATTAGTGTTCTTATTTATTCATATTCTTATTTATTAGTATTAATATTTATTAATATTCTTATATATTAGTATTCTAATCTTTTAGTATTCTGATTTCGTAGTATTCTTATTTATTAGTATTCTTATTTATTAGTATTCTTATTTATTAGTATTTTTATTTATTAGTAATCTTATTTATTAGTATTTTTATTTATTAGTATTCTTATTTATTAGAATTCTTATTTATGAGTATTCTAATTTATTAGTATTCTAATTTATTAGTATTCTTATTTATTAGTATTCTAATTTATTAGTATTCTTATTTATTAGTATTCTTATTTATTAGCATTCTTATAAGTATTCTTATTTATTAGCATTCTTTAGTATTCTTTTTTATTAGTATTCTTATTTATTATTATTCATATTTATTAGTATTCTTATTTATTAGTATTTTATTTATTAGTATTTTCATTTATTAGTATTCTTATTTATTAGTATTTTATTTATAAGTATTCTGATTTATTAGTATTTTATTTATTAGTATTCTTATTTATTAGTATTCTTATTTATTAGTATTTTATTTATTAGTATTCTTATTTATTAGCATTCTTTAGTATTCTTATTGTTTAGTATTCTGTAGTATTCTTATTTATTAGTATTTTATTTATAAGTATTCTGAGTTATTAGTATTTTATTTATTAGTATTTTATTTATTAGTATTCTTATTTATTAGTATTCTTCTTTATTAGTATTCTGATGTATTAGTATTCATATTTATTAGTATTCTTATTTATTAGTATTCTTATTTATTAGTATTCTTATTTATTAGTATTCTTATTTATTAATATTCTTATTTATTAGTATACTAATTTATTAGTATTCTAATTAATTAGTATTCTTATTTATTAGGATTCATATTTATTAGTATTCTTATTTATTAGTATTCTAATTAATCAGTATTCTGATTTATTAGTATTAATATTTATTAGTATCTATATTTATTAGTATTCTTATTTATTAGTATTCTAATTTATTAGTATTCTCATTTAATTAGTATTCTTATTTATTAGGATTCATATTTATTAGTATTCTTATTTATTAGTATTCTGATTTATTAGTATTTGATTTATTAGTATTAATATTTATTAGTATTCTTATTTATTAATATTCTTATTTATTAGTATTCTTATTTCTTAGTATTCCTCTTTATATGTATTTTTATTTATTAGTATTCTTATTTATGAGTATTTTTATTTAGTAGTATTCTTATTTATGAGTATTTTTATTTATTAGTATTCTTATTTATTAGTATTTTTATTTATTAGTATTTTTATTTATTAGTATTCTTATTAATTAGTATACTTTTTTATTAGTATTTTTATTTATTAGTATTCTTATTTATTAGTATTCTTATTTATTAGTATTCTTATTTATTAGTATTTTAATTTATTAGTATTCTTATTTATTAGTATTCTTATTTATTAGTATTCTTATTTATTAGTATTTTAATTTATTAGTATTCTTATTTATTAGTATTCTTATTTATTAGTATTCTTATTTATTAGTATTCTTATTTATTAGTATTTTAATTTATTAGTATTCTTATTTATTAGTATTCTTATTTATTAGTATTCATATTTATTAATATTCTTATTTATTAGTATTTTAATTTATTAGTATTCTTATTTATTAGTATTTTAATTTATTAGTATTCTTATTTATTAGTATTCTTATTTATTAGTAGTCATATTTATTAGTATTCTTATTTATTAGTATTCTTATTTATTAGTATTCTTATTTATTAGTATTTTTATTTATTAGTATTCTTATTTATTAGTATTCTTATTTATTAGTATTCTTATTTATTAGGATTTTAATTTATTAGTATTCTTATTTATTAGTATTCTTATTTATTAGTATTCTTATTTATTAGTATTCTTATTAATTAGTATTCTTGTTTATTAGTATTCTTATTTATTAGTATTCTTATTTATTAGTATTTTAATTTATTAGTATTCTAATTTATTAGTATTTTAATTTATTAGTATTCTTATTTATTAGTATTTTAATTTATTAGTATTCTTATTTATTAGTATTTTATTTATTAGTATTCTGATTTATTAATAGTCTCATATATTATTATTCTTATTTATTAGTATTTTTATTTATTAGTAATCTTATTTATTAGTATTCTAATTTATTCGTATTCTTATTTATTAGTATTCTTATTTATTAGTATTCTTATTTATTAGTATTTTTATTTATTAGTATTTGTATTTATTAGTATTCTTATTTATTAGTATTCTTATTTATTAGTATTTTTATTTATTAGTGTTCTTATTTATTAGTATTCTTATTCATTAGTATTCTTATTTATTAGTATTTTAATTCATTAGTATTCTTATTTATTAGTATTCTTATTTATTAGTATTCTTATTTATTAGTATTCTTATTTATTAGTATTCATATTTATTAATATTCTTATTTATTAGTATTCTAATTTATTAGTATTCTTATTTATTAGTATTCTTATTTATTAGTATTCTTATTTATTAGTATTCTTATTTATTAGTATTCTTATTTATTAATATTCTTATTTATTAGTATTCTTATTTATTAGTATTCTTATTTATTAGTATTCTTATTTATTAGTATTCTTATTTATTAGTATTCTTATTTATTAGTATTCATATTTATTAATATTCTTATTTATTAGTATTCTTATTTATTAGTATTCTTATTTATTAGTATTCTTATTTATTAGTATTCTTATTTATGAGTATTCTTATTTATTAGTATTCTTATTTATTAGTATTCTTATTTATTAGTATTCTTATTTATTAGTATTCTTATTCATTAGTATTCTTATTTATTAGTATTCTTATTTATTAGTATTCTTATTTATTAGTATTCTTATTTATTAGTATTCATATTTATTAATATTCTTATTTATTAGTATTTTAATTTATTAGTATTCTTATTTATTAGTATTCTTATTTATTAGTATTCTTATTTATTAGTATTCTTATTTATTAGTATTCTTATTTATTAGTATTTTTATTTATTAGTATTCTTATTTATTAGTATTCTTATTTATTAGTATTCTTATTTATTAGTATGTTTATTTATTAGTATTCTTATTTATTAGTATTCTTATTTATTAGTATTTTAATTTATTAGTATTTTTATTTATTAGCATTCTTATAAGTATTCTTATTTATTAGCATTCTTTAGTATTCTTATTTATTAATATTCTTATTTATTAGTATTTTAATTTATTAGTATTCTTATTTATTAGTATTCTTATTTATTAGTATTCTTATTTATTAGTATTCTTATTTATTAGTATTCTTATTTATTAGTATTCTTATTTATTAGTATTCTTATTTATTAGTATTCTTATTTATTAGTATTCATATTTATTAATATTTTATTTATTAGTATTTTAATTTATTAGTATTCTTATTTATTAGTATTCTTATTTATTAGTATTCTTATTTATTAGTATTCTTATTTATTAGTATTCTTATTTATTAGTATTTTTATTTATTAGTATTCTTATTTATTAGTATTCTTATTTATTAGTATTCTTATTTATTAGTATTTTTATTTATTAGTATTCTTATTTATTAGTATTCTTATTTATTAGTATTTTAATTTATTAGTATTTTTATTCATTAGCATTCTTATAAGTATTCTTATTTATTAGCATTCTTTAGTATTCTTATTTATTAATATTCTTATTTATTAGTATTTTAATTTATTAGTATTCTTATTTATTAGTATTCTTATTTATTAGTATTCTTATTTATTAGTATTCTTATTTATTAGTATTTTAATTTATTAGTATTCTTATTTATTAATATTCTTATTTATTAGTATTTTAATTTATTAGTATTCTTATTTATTAATATTCTTATTTATTAGTATTCTTATTTATTAATATTCTTATTTATTAGTATTTTTATTTAGTAGTATTTTTATTTATTAGTATTTTATTTATTAGTATTCTGATTTATTAGTATCCTTAATCCGCGGAATTTCGAAGAAATACTTTCCTTCTCATCAAAGGGTAGGAATTAGCAAAATGCGGGATCGGATTTTGTATGCAGAAGTATTTGATGAAACAACAAGTAAGTCAAAGATCTTACTTGATAACAAAAAAAGGTGAAGCAGACGGAATATGGCGAAGAAAAAGGTGATTACACATGAATGGATAGTCTGAGTGCAAATAAATAATCTAGTGACGGTAAAATCCAAATATATAACTTCAAGAAAGTTAATTGAATTTATTATAAGCTCTATCTCCTATTTGGTCTTATCGAGCTTTTACATCTGGCTGAGATAACTTTTATAAATATTAAGTGTTTAATATTTATAATATACTTTAATTTTACCATCTTGGATTATTTTGGTAAATTTAATTGTAATTCTTATTTAATTGTATATATATATATATATATATATATATATATATATATATATATATATATATATATATATATATATCCAGAGCAAAGGAAAGATGGTCTTCTTCTGTCAAGAAGTGACAATCACCATATATATATATATATATATATATATATATATATATATATATATATATATATATATATATATATATATATATATATATATATATATAGTCCTTGTGCAATTTTCTATAGAAAAAAAACCGAGGGAGAGTTTTTACATCAACCAATGCATAAAAATACAGTATTGAGGCAGTTGTCTTGTTTTTCAACACAAAGGAGTTCTTTTTTTTCAATCAAAAAAAGTCTTGCCCTTTTCATTCTAATTGTCCTGTTTTTAAATGAGGGTCTTTCTCTCCGTCCGCACAAATCATCGGCGAGTATCTCTTAATTTTACTCTCCTCACGTGAATCGTGGATAGTAATAAAAATATCGCAACATAAAAATCCTAAAATTCTTGACTGACCTCAGCACAATCACTCATCGTATCAACCTTGGTTCTCACCAGTCACCTACTCTCGAAACATTAAGCTTTCACCCAATCTGCTGACCATTTATTCATTTGTGACATCACGTGACCCGTTCGACAGGCCGCCGACCCAAAACGCTGTTTGCCGTGGATTTCTCTTTCCATCACCCCATCGTTGACCGTGTCATCAGTTTCTCATACCGACGGCTGCCGACAGAACGCACTTAGACACGGCCACCGAGAGTAAGAAGAAGGCCTGTTAACTTAAAAATGCATGCAGGCAATGTAGGTAAGATTTTTCAGACTGTCATGTCATAAGTATAGAGATAAAATAAAGCAAACACAGGAAAAATACAACGCCAATGTTTCACATATATTTGACGGGTGGACTTGTGTGTGTGTGTGTGTGTGTGTGTGTGTGTGTGTTCTCCGCGTTCTATCGATGTTACGTTTGTCTATCAGTCGCAACTTGATATCTGTCTTCCTGTCAGCTCTAAAGGACTGCCCATCCGTCGTCAATCGCTGCCCGCTACTAACTACTTAGTCTACATCCCGATCTCAAATCCCCCATCCCGGCAAACCGGAATCTGCCTTTCCCTAAGCATCTCTTTGACTCCCCACCCCGTCAAGTGTCGTTGATTCTCTTTGTTATCCACCCTATAGATTTCTGTTGTGATTTGTCCAATCTAAAAGTTCGATCTAAAAATATCTACAGGTTCATTGTTTCTATTATCCCTCCTCTCAGCACTTAGTGACCCAGGTCGTCTTCATGTCATTAATCCCAATTTCTTTACCGTTTCTCAGTGTCACAAAAACGGTAGAAACGTTGAGAAGAGTAGTTCGATGAATACAAATAATACAAATAACAGATCCTCATCTAAAAATTCTGTTTTTCTGGTTGTTAGGGTTCTTACTATTCATGCGAGTGCATGAAAAATTCTATTTGTTAATTTTTTCTTTGTTTTCAGTGGACTACGCCTTATTGGACGATCTAAATTTAAATTGCAAGCCACCAACGCCTCCACCGGTACCACAGCAGTTAAACATCGCCCCATTCGAACTGAATTATATCAAAGAAAATCTCAGAAAAGTAAGCATGGGCGAAGGAATGAAACGTAAGCATCCTCGAGGTCAATTATGTTCTTCATACGTTACTCGTAAGTTTTAACAATAAAAAAAGCATATTTTAGAAGCCTAATCATAAGGCCAACCCTTAGTTTTTCATCCTGTTGAATGTTGTACCTTGTTGCTTGTTCAAACATTAACAATATTAGCACATTAATTCTGTTACTTCCACTAACCCTTACCATAACCATACCCCTTACTTTTTCATCCTGCTGGATGTTGTACCGTGTTGTATTTCAACCTTGTGTCATATGTTGCTGCTTGTTGTTCTTCCTATGTGAAGTTTTCAGACTGAGGACATGCTTATTTATACTTTAAAAACACTAAATAAAGACAAACCTGATGGAAGACAGATGAGGTTTATTCCTCTTGATCTTAGTTCCAAATCACTAAAAAATTGAGGTGGGATGTAGAGAGAAAGAGAGAAAGAGAGTGAAGGATCAAAATCACTGAAATCAAACCATGTGTTATTCCTCATCCCGTACTCGATAACACTGCCTCTGTGGTCTACTTTTCCCTAGTTTATATTCTGTCTGTGTCATCGTCTCTCACACTGGCAGCTTTCGAGGGGAGAGCGTGCATAAGCCCACATGCACAAAAATTTTAAAGAAAACACAAACTCGTGTTGCAATATTTTATATATATATATATATATATATATATATATATATATATATATATATATATATATATATATATATATATATATATATATATATATATATGATGGGGGTATGATCCCTGAAAGTTGGGAGATTCTCCCAAATAAGAACTGATGAATCAAATTAATTCCCGTTATGTTATCAACCAATCAGAAACCGGAATCGCTCCATAAAAAATTGGATCTTTTAGCATTCCAGCACATAATTTTTCCGTGTCAACACGAGAAGGGTCTTTTGCTCTTTGCTTGCAAAATTATAAAATCCAGAACCTGTACAGAACAGCGACCCACTGACAAGTCTTCATATTCAGGACTTGTAAAGAACAGCTACCCATCGGAAACTCTTTTGAAATTAATTCATGGCTTCCAATTTATTTTGAAAATATCAGTTTCACTCTGAGTGTGTTTGACAATCGGTGGTAATAAAAATTAATATGAAATTTACAAAATTAAAATATTATATTTAAGTTGTTTAATGATTTTGAAATGCTGAGCAGTTTGCTAGTATATATTGGGTACAATATAATAAGCAATAAAGAATTGGCGCTATAATAATAAATACAAAATATTCGTAAATAAAAATATCATATTTTAAGTATGTTTTACAACTGTTTTTTAATGCAACAAAATGGATATTTTTAATGCAATAACATGGATAATTTTTTAATGCAATAAAATGGATGATTTTTTACTGCAATAAAATGAATATTTTTTAATGCAATAAAATGGATAATTTTTTAATGCGACAAAATGAATGATTTTTTAATGCAATAAAATGGATAATTTTTAATGCAACAAAATGGATGATTTTTTAATCCAATAAAATGTTAATTTTTTAATGCAATAAAATGGATATTTTTAATGCAATAAAATGTTAATTTTTTAATGCAATTAAATTAATATTTTTAATGCAATAAAATGGATAATTTTTTAATGCAGTAAAATGAATAATTTTTTAATGCAACAAAATGGATAATTTTTTAATGCAATAAAATGGATAATTTTTAATGCAACAAAATGGATAATTTTAATGTAACAAAATGGATGTTTTTTTAATGCAATAAAATGGATATTTTTAATGCAATAAAATGGATAATTTTTTAATGCAATAAAATGGATAATTTTTTAATGCAACAAAATGGATAATTTTTTAATGCGACAAAATGGATAATTTTTTAATGCAATAAAATGGATAATTTTTTAATGCAACAAAATGGATGATTTTTTAATGCAACAAAATGGATGATTTTTTAATGCAACAAAATGGATGATTTTTTAATGCAACAAAATGGATAATCTTTTAATGCAATAAAATGGATAATTTTTTAATGCAATAAAATGGACGTTTTTGTTTTGCTTTGCAGCTGTACGCCGAATGTCAGACAGTGTATTGAAAGTGAAACCTTTACAACATAGATCCGAAGATATTTCTGTAAGATATATTTATTTTACTCTTATATAACATGGCACGATTCGCAGTAAGATGTCAGTTAACATTACATTTAAACTTCTGCATATTAGTATGGTCATGGAAGCAGGAAACAAGAAAGGAATGAACCTAATAGAGTAGAATGTTTTCCGTCATCTAGAGATCTCAACAGTGAAGGGGTGGGATTTTGATGCCTTTTAATATTTTGAATATTGAATGTCTACTAGACAAGAAAGAACTTGAATGCCTACTAGACACTATCCGTGAGTGTCTAAAGTCTCTGTTACAAAAGTTTGTCAAGATTTTGATGGAACGTACGAATATCTACGTATCCTACATAGATATCAAGTGTTAGCCCCATGAAATATATACATATATACTAGCAAAAGTACCCGTCGCTGACTGGGTTCAAAAACAACCTACAGAAAATGGACTCTGATTTATGAAAATATGATAGGTTATGAAAAGGAAGGGTTGTAAATTTGGGTTGGATTTGAGGGTATCAAAACCAAAGCAAAATATGATGAAAGTAAAAATTAAATAGATAAACCCCATAATTTATTATACCATACCTGTTTACACTGAAACACTTATCACAATATTCTGTGGATCTATATTAAAAAATCTTGTTGAACTTTGTGACATATTTCCATTCTATGGAGGTCAGGTGCGAATGAACACCCCCATAATTTTATTATACCATATTTCTTCAAACAGAAACATAATTATCAAAGTATACTTACACAGATAGATATGAAAAGTCTTTATTAAAGTTTGTGCCTATTTCCATTCTATGGAAACCAGGCGCGAACGCAGACCCCACAATTTTATTATACCATCCCTATTTAAGTTAAAACATACTTATCAAAGTATTCTTATGTACATCTATATCAAAAACACCTGTAAACGTTTTTTTTATTTTTGAATTTATTATTTCCATACTTTGTGGACCAGGCGCGAACGCAGACCACACGATTTTAAGGAACCACTGTTCTGCATGATCAAACATACCCAGATCAAACATACCCATTCCTGATCCTCGATACATCTTCTATCAATATATGTAATCAGTTTTTTAAAATAGTCACCTATTCGTAACCACACACACACACACACACACACACACACACACACACACACACACACACACACACACACACACACACACACACACACACACACATTCAGCTTTATATTATATATATATATATGTATACATACATACATTAATCTATCTTCTACATATATACGTATATCTTCATATATATAATTATATTCTACCTATATATATCCATGATGTATATATATGTATCTATATACAGTGATGATCATATTTATTGGCACGGTAAAATAAAAATTAAATTTTGTCTAATAAATTCTAAAAAAGGGATTAAATTAAATAAAATAACAAAGTATATTATGTATTTTTAACTGGCCTTTCCGATGCAGCAATCGGATTTTAGAAAAAATAAATAACAAAGGAACAACAAACATAATTGCAAAAAACCCTTGTTCAAAATTATTGGCACGATTTATTTAATAATCAATTGTATAGCCTTTGGCCTTGATTACCTTCCTCAGTCGCTTTTCATAGTTTACAACCAAGTTGTTGCACTCTTCAGTAGTAATTTTAGCCCACTCTTCCTGACAATAATCCTCCAATTGAATAAGATTCTTAGGCTTCCTTTGCATTACCCTCAATTTTAATGTTCTCCATAAATTTTCAATTGAATTAAGGTCTGGGCTTTGTGATGGCCACTCCAAAACATTAATATGATTGTCCTCAAGCCATTTCTTAGTCAGTTTAGCCGAATGCTTTGGGTCATTATCTTGCATGAACCACCAACGACGACCAAGTGAGAGCTCTTTAGCAGAGTCTTTCAGGTTTTCATCCAATATTTTAACATAATCTTCCTTTTTTATGCTACCTGTGACCTTAACAAGTCGCCCTGGTTCAGAGGCAGCAAAGGATCCCCAAAACATCAAACTGCCTCCACCGTGCTTCACTGTGGGTATGGTGTTCTTAGGCAGGAAAGCTTCGCCAGATTTTCTGTAAATATAAGACACTTTATTATGGCCAAATAACTCTATTTTCGTTTCGTCAGTCCATAGAACACGTTTCCAGAATGCAACATCTTTATCAATATGACGTTTTGCAAAGGCTAGCCTTGCTTTCAGGTGCATAGGCTTCAATAAGGGAGTCTTTCTCGGACGACATGCTTTTAAACCAGCTCTCTTCAAAACTCTACCAACTGTATGTCGAGATACATTCACTCCAGAGGTGCTCTGTTCATCAACAATCTCCCCAACAGAGATCCTTGGGTTTTGTTTTACTTGTCGAACAATTTTCCGTTCATCTCTTGGGGAAAGAATCCTTTTTCTCCCTCTACCCTCTAAACTCATAACGTGGCCTCGCGATTTGAACTTGTTTATTATGGCTCTAACAGTGGATTTGGGAAGGTTTAGCTCCTTTGAAATCTTATCATAGCCCTCCCCATTGGTATGGCATGCTACAACAAGCTTCCTGACGTCTTCGCTGTGTTCCTTAGTTTTAACCATGGCGATTGAAAATTATAATTTAGTCACTTATAATAGTTTAAATAAATCGCTATCTAAAAATTATCTGAAAAAAATTATTCACTGAATTAGCGTTAATCAAGCATAATATGGCTATAAAAAAGTTAAGAAAGCACGTAAACCGGAAATTGATTGATATTATACTGATACTAAAAGAAAAACAAAGCCGTGCCAATAATTTTGAACAAGGGTTTTTTGCAATTATGTTTGTTGTTCCTTTGTTATTTATTTTTTCTAAAATCCGATTGCTGCATCGGAAAGGCCAGTTAAAAATACATAATATACTTTGTTATTTTCTTTAATTTAATCCCTTTTTTAGAATTTATTAGACAAAATTAAACTTTTATTTTACCGAGCCAATAAATATGATCATCACTGTATGCATATATAAATATATGTCTCTTTGATATATATATATATATATATATATATATATATATATATATATATATATATATGTATGAATGTATATATATATATATATATATATATATATTGAGTAAGATGATTGATAATTTATAATTAAAATTAAAAATCGGTTTCATAAGGAAGAACAAACAAAATCAATAAATTGTACGATCGTTTTAGAAACGATAGTTTTATTGAGATATTGATAAATTTTGGACGATAATTTTATCATATAGTTTTTTTGGAAACAAAGTCTCCTCATCAGCAAAAAATATTGGGTGTTTTTTTTAATGACACTAAAAATAAACCTAGCATTTTTTAAGTAAGGCAGATGTATCTTTTAATGGTTCGCCTTCTAAAAGTCATGGCAAATCAAACGAGGTATAGGTTGTTCAAACAGTTACATTAAATTTAGCTTAAATTTGCAGATTTTGAAAAATTACAAGTGTGGACTTTCTTTTTGCCGGCACTATATATCTATAATATAAAACTGAAAGTGTGTGTGTGTGTGTGTGTGTGTGTGTGTGTATGTGGTCACGAATGGTTGACTATTTTAAAAAACTGATTACATATATTGATAGAAGATGTATCGAGGATCAGGAATGGGTATGTTTGATCTGGCAGAACAGTGGTTCATAAAAATTGTGGGGTCTGCGTTCGCGCCTGGCCCCCAAAGTATGGAAATAATAAATTTAAAAATAAAAAAAAACGTTTACAAGCGTTTTTGACAAAGATGTACATAAGATTATTTGACAGTGAGAACAGGTATAGTATAGTACGTTATCGGGTTTATCTACTTATTTTTAACTTTCATGATATTTTGCTTTGGTTTTGATCCCCCCAAATTCGAAGCTATCTCTTTACAAACCTTCCTTTTCATAGCCTATCATACTTTCATAAATCAGAGTTCATTTTCTGTAGGCTGTTTTTGAACCCAATCAACGACGGGTACTTTTGCTAGTATATATATATATATATATATATATATATATATATATATATATATATATATTAATGGACGATTAGTAGCCACAAGTGCAGCAGCATCTGCGAATAGTAAGTCATCAATTATTCTGGCTCGAGTAAGAGTTTTGGCTTTAAACTTCTCATGAACTAAAACGCCACTAATTGTCTTATATTGAATTTTCACGACATCCTCAGTTCCAGCAAATGCATTTTTTCAGCATTACCGAAAAGTAAAGGTAAACGGTACATCCCTATTTAGTGCCGTTAGTGACGCCGAACTGAAAGAACATTTGCCTTTATTCTCTCGTGGAATGGTACTATCACTTGCAACATATTTTCGGGTATACCTAGCTTTTGCACCACTTTCCACAGGGCAACCCGGTTTACAATGTGTAATGCCTTAGTGAGGTCCACAAACACTATATGCATCTGATTCTTTTCACAAATATTCTCTGCAACCATATTTCAAGGAGAACATCGTGTCTATGTTGCTGTGACTCGTCATATACAGGCTTTATGATCCAAACAGTATTAAAATGTTCCTTCCACCTTTTCAAGATTTTAACATTGTCTGTCAAGAGGTCTTTGGACAAAACACTTTCTTCATGCTTTCGTTGAATGCTTTTCAGTCGTTTCTATCAAAGGCTTCCTGGAGATAAGTAGCCTGTGCAGACCACCAAGCTTTGGACTTTGCACGATGTGTATACTTTTTTCCCTGGTGAGTTTTTATCTTCAATCCAAGCTTTGAAGGAACTATGCATTTCAGCCTATATTCTTCATTGTTCTCATCACCAATTTTGGTGTTTGTGATTAGGCAACCCAAGCACCTCAGGAGATGTTGAGTGAGTAGCTTCACGCAAAGATTTCCAGGATGATTCAATGCCATTATTTTTCTTTCCACAGATTCCAGCATTTCATCAAGCTGTTTCACAAGAAGAGCTCGCTGACCATAGGATTTCAACGGTAAGATGTCTATATGATTTGACACTGAAGATCTAGACGAAATAATGTTTTACTACGAAGTTGAGCATGATCTGAAATGTAGCATGTGGTGTGAAAAGACGGCGTCAGTCTGGAGTCGTTTTGATCCCATCATTTTGTCATCACATACTCGATCATGTGCCAGTCTTTAAAGTGTGAGTGCATCCATGTGGTCTTATAGCAATTTTTTCGTAATACTAAAATCAAACAATTTGCAGACGGAAGCAATCTGAGTTCATGTGAGTTCATATACCCAATATCATGATGACCCAACCGCCCTTCCCAGGTTTGGAAATTACTTCCAACCCAGGTATTAAAATCACCTATATGGATGATTTTACCCTTGTGACGAACCCCAGAAATAACATTCCGAAGTTGGTTATAGAAATTATCCTTTTCTTGCACCGGCCTAACCAAAGTTGATGCATAACAGCTAACAAGAACTGTCGGAGTGTCGTGCTCTAGAGTCAGAGTCATAATGCAGTTATGTTGCAGTCTGCGGAAGAGAAAAGAGACGTTGGGAAAAGTTGATTCTATAGCAAACCATAATGCAGTTAGATAAGCCCTGCGGAAGAGAAAGGAGACGTTGGGAAAACCTGATTCTATAGCAAATCTAAGAACCGAATGCCGTGCCTCAGCTTCACTCTTCCCACTCCAATAGAAATCATATTCTCCTGTAACTCCTGTCAGCTGTGATAAACCTGCAAGTCGAGTTTCACTTCGTGCGACTAGATCAATGCTATATATTTTCAACTCCAGATAAACAAGGGCTGTTTTGCAAGAGGCATTATTCTAAAGCATACACACATTCTAAGATTCAAAGAAAAGTTTATTGTATTTGAAATTATTTTGACTGCGTGATTGGATACCCAGACACCTGAAACTGGCTTCTAAGGTTTATGTTAACATGCAAGCTTTATGGTTCTTTTTCCTGCCCATTCCCCAACTAAAAAGAAAGCAGTGCTAATCATAAATAAGACTGCTTTGTCACCGATGGAGAATGCGAACCGCACAATTGTTCACAGATGTTGTGCGAGAATGTCCATCACCCATCAGCTTCCGTTGCCTTCTTTTACATGTTATACTTATCACATAAGTTATTGAAACACATTTTGTTGATAAAAACCCACACAAACTTTGATTACAGTGGTGAAGGCTTGTGTAGCACCATCCACACTTTTGGAACTGCTGATAACACACTATCGGTGCAAAAGTTTGCCACAGACAGTATGAATGACATACCGCAGGTTTTCATAGTTTTCTCCTTGGTGCCTGCCTTAATAAAGACTGAGGGTGCATCACTTCACTCCTAATGGCTTAACCGCGCTCTCAGACACCAACCTGAGTATTTCCATATCCCAGCGTTATATATATAGAAAGAGACTAACAGGTGCTACACCTTGACCAAACGTGACCTGGAACTGTGCAAAGTAGTGGCGTTCATCTCTCTGAAGTATTATACATATCCGCATATACCATATACATATATATATATGTGTGTGTGTGTGTATATATGTGTGTGTATATATATGTGTGTGTGTGTATATATACATGTGTGTGTGTATATATATGTGTGTGTGTGTGTATATATATATATATATATATATATATATATATATATGCTAGAGACGCTAGTTTAATTAGTTATAATGAAAGTATTTTCGTTAGTTAAATTATGTCTGAACTCCCACGTGTGTTATGCAACCAGAAATAATGAAACTGCCAAACAAAGGCTAAATATGAAAAGAGGTAAATGAGAGGGAGCAGGCTTGCAGTGACTTAGTTTACAATACATTGTAGTCTACATTGCACTGTGGAGAACCTACTGTTGATTTTATTAAATTATTTTTATATATAATGACTTGAATTAATGTTTAAAATGCAAAAGTCAGGTATCATACTTCAATTATTCTCTAAACAGAAATATTCATTTTGAACGCGCCCATGTCATATCAAAGAACCGTTTGTTGATTTAATATACTGAGCGTTTATCCTTGTGTGGTAATAAAACCTTTCAAATGCACTTGCGATGTTAGGCCGTGTAAGGTGTCAAATTTGGTCAAAATCGCCGGTTCTTTTATTGATTCGATTATTTCGATTATCAATTATCGATACTTAGTAAAGACATTCCGATACAAAACCTATATAAGAACACTGCCAGGCGCATAACGTATCTTTGTGTGAAATTTCATAAAATCGGCTCAGTCGTTTTCGAGTCCATAGGAAACGAATCCACTGACACACGGACAAAGTTTCTTATATATATATATATATATATATATATATATATATATATATGTATATATATTTCATTATTATTATTATTATTATTATTATTATTATTATTATTATTATTATTATTATTATTATTTACTAAATACCTACGGAAACTAGTGTTTCATCCTTTCGGGAATCATCAGTGTAGGGTGTTACGATTAATGCCAGTCGAGAGACTCGAACCCCGGCAACAGAAGACATGTCTGGCTTCATTATCAAGGACCCGAACCACTAGGCTACCGTCAACCGCGAGCGATACAGTTGAATTTAAACATTTATTCTTATTAAATGCTTTTAACGTCAGTCAGAGTGATCTAATCATTATATGACGATCTACCCAATTGGTATTACCAGAGAAAAATGCTTTCCAAAAAGACATTACCTTAAAAAAAAAAATTATCTAAAAATATCTGACGAAAGCTGAAGAAGGCATGAAACGCGTCATAAAAATATTTTAAAATATTAAAAAATGATAAAAGTCTGAAAAACCTACAATTGTTGATGGCTACACTCTGTTAAGTATATATATATATATATATATATATATATATATATATATATATATATATATATATATATATATATATATATATATATAATAGTATTGCTTATTGCATAATTTCTCTGAAGAAAGGATAAAACTTATCAATATTCATCAATTTCTCTTCGAGAGTTATTGTTAATATTATTGTGAAATTTGTTAACATTCTATTTGTTCGACCATGCATGAGCTTATATAAATATGTCTTGCATTAGTAAAGTACAAACTTATTTCCAAAGTTAATGTAATTGCTTTTCTCTCTGCCATAATATGTACATTTTATTTTGAATGTATAGCCTCTTCATTTCTAAAATATATCACATGTAACCAGAGTCCTCTTTATAGGGGAGTCAATATATATATATATATGGCGACACCTGACTTTGTTGAGACATTAAATTTGGCCATTTATTTAGTGCTTGGGACAATATTAAAGATTTAATTTTTATGCAAGACTGAGCTCCTCCACACTTTACTAGCTATTGTTGTTCGTGAATGACTGAATTCCCAATTCTCAGGAAGATGGATGGGTCGTCGTGGTTCGCGCGAATGGCCGGCTAGAAGTCCTGACGTACCGTCCTGCAACTTTTCTTCTCTGGAGTTTTCTGAAAGAGCAAATCGACTCAACCAAATTAAGAAATATCGAAGAATTTGAAGGATTAATACGTGCAGTTATGACTACCATTCTAGAGTTTCTTGTGAAATCAGTTGATGCGATTCCTGGTCGACTTGAAAAGCTGGTGATGAATGAAGGCGTCTGTATTGGATTTTAAATAAAAGTTCATGCAGTATACTCTTTCATTTGCTATTCATTAATTGCATAAATTATATTTCAAAAATAAATTGTGTGTATTTTAAAATAGGGCATTACTTTCCCCTCATGCTGTATATGATACGTTATGAGAAATAGTCAGTTTAGTTAGGCACCCATACAAACATCTTAAAAGAAAAATAGATTTAGAGGTCTCAAAATGCATACTACATAGTGGAATTGTTTCCCTAGTAAAAACGGCATGATTCCGCTGGATGAAGGCGGCTATATTGAATAGATATCAGCTCTACTACATAATCAAGTTCCCTGGATTGATTTTTTTCAGTAAAAGTTTTAAGATAAAGCTGTAGTACAGTTTTCTCACAACAAGCAAAAAAAAAAAAAAAAAAAGGGTTGCTGAGGCATTTTCAATTATAAAGTTTCAGTTTTCATGATTCCATGTGATGTTCCTTTGTGTTTTGCAATTGTAGCTGTTTTGGTGTCCAGTTTGTGTGTAGTTTAAGCGTGGTATTAGTCTCCGCATTCAAGGATTTTTCTTAATATTTTTGCAGTTTTCATTAATGAAATTCGATGTATCTTCTCTGCCATCCCTCTGATTCCAATCTCTCCCATTCTTTTTTCAAAGTTTTATTCCTTTACTAGAAAAATGTATTCAGTCAACACTTATTTGTACAGTAATAGAAGCTATGTAAGTAAATATGCAATTTCTTTGTAACCCTTATCCCCGAGGGGCTTCTGGGCCTTGATAAGTGGCGATCCCCATGTAAAAAAAAATTCTGCTATGTCTTTTTAGTTACTATTACTGTTATTATTTAATCACTAGGAATATTCACACAAGCCATCATAAAAAAATGCTCTTTGAGAAAAACTTGTGGTGTTTCATGGAACCTGAGTGACAACAAGTCTCTCCAGATTTTGAGCACTTTCCACCTCTTTCGATAACCTTTGCAAAAGAAATTGCATAATCGCAACAACTGCTTACCGTTGATTTCTCGTGGGTGGTGACTATTGGTCTTCACTGAAAATTGGATGGCAATAAGCTTCTGCAAGGCCCCAGTCCTCTTTGTACTCCTCCAGCGGAAGTCTGGCTAGTGCTTTCTCTCCTCGGTCTTTCAATCCTCCTTGACCCTCATTATTTGTGGTGGTACCTATCTATGGTGACACTCACAAAAAAGATGGGGGGGGGGCATTTTTCAACTATACAATTTCAGTTTTCATGATTCGTGGGATGTTCCTTTGTGTTTTGCAATTGTAGCCGTTTTGGTGTCCAGTTTGTGTGTAGTTTACTCGTGGTATGAAAATAGTGTCCATTGTACTTTAAATATAGAACTGATCCAAATGAGATAAACTACTAAAGAACTAATAAATACTCAGAAAGTAATATTGTGCTACATAGTTCAATATAAACAATAAAGTCACATTGTTAGAGACGATTTTTAATTTACTCCTTCAGTTCAACACCTCTTGGTAAACAATGCTCTTTTTTGCCCGTTTCTCTCGAATGTTCCCTATTTACATAACATTTTGCTGACTTTTTCTTTGGCGAGGAACTTCTGCACATTGAAATTACTCTGAGTCTCTTGCTTACACCATTACAACGATGATCATATATTGTTATAATGATATTTGAAAACGAGGTTATATCAAAGGGAGTCCACTCTCGTATTCTTATCCAAGGTTCCTGAATTAGCATTTTTAGAGCCAAATTTCGCTAATTTGGCCTTTTTAAAATACTAGTTTGGCCTTCAAAAACTGTATTTGTCGTATTTTCAAAGTGTAACGTACGGACTATCAAAGAAACAAAATATTCTATACATATTCGAAAACGAAAATATAATTACTAAAATATAAAACAAAATACAGATTACTCACACTTGAGTGTATCGTGTAGATCTATAATATCACTGAAGACATTGCGAAGGCTGCTGCAATGAAGGTGGGTTCCCTCTAGAAGACTACTCATGCCTGAGAGTATCCTGTACGTCTACAAGGCCACCATTCGCTCATGCATGGAGTACTGTTGCCACATTTGGGCTGGTGCATCCGCTACTAATCTCTCGCTCTTAGACAGGGTTTAAAAATAATTTTCAAATCTAGTAGGTCTTGCACTAGCAACAAAAATAACCCTTGTTCCATCGCTAAAATGTGGCATGCATGTGTTTGTTTTACAAGTATTTTAATTGAATGTGCTCCGACTAACTCAAAGCACTTGTACTCCTTCAACATAAATACCCCTGACTACTCCCGACAAGCAGTCAAATCTCACCCCTACACTGTAAAGAACCTCAAAACGTTTCTTTCTTCAAACTCCTAGACTTTGGGATTCTCTTACGGGTCCCTGCTTTCCTGACTGCACTGATAAGCAGAAGTTCAAATGTAATGGGAAATGACATTTTGCTACTCAACTCCCTACATAGTATTTCTATAAATTTACCCGAATAATAGCGCCTTACATCAGTGGCACTGTGCCTTGTTTGGGGCGAAGAAACAGTAAAAAAATTAAAAAAACAAAAACAAAATTAAACAAAATACATGTTCCCCAAGTATACATATTATACAACCTCTGTCCCATCGACGAAATGTTGCATCCCTCTGCCTGTTCTACAAGTACTTTAACGGTAAATGCTCTGATGAACTGCAAGCACTTGTACCCCTCTTAAAGTAAATACTCCCAACAAACCCGACAAGCAGCTAAATCCCACCCCTTCACAGTAGAGATCACTAGATGTAAGAGAGCCTTCTACTCCAGTAGTTTCTTCCCCAGAACCGCTAGACTTTGGAATTCCCTTCCGGGTCCCTGCTTCTCCAACTGTACTGACATGCAGAAGTTCAAGTGTAACGTAAACAGACATCTTGCTGCCCAACTCCCTACATAGCACCCCTGTAGCTTATGTCCCTGATAGTAGCCCCCTACATCAAAGTGGTGATGTGCCTTGTTTGGAATGAGAATGTAATAATAAAAACAAAATTACACTGAACTAATGTTTAATTTTCTTTTTTTATTATTCTGTTGCTTTTCTTTTTTTGAAGATTCCTTCCGGAACTCCTGAACCAAATCAACAAAACGAGTACGTAAATGAGGATATCTATGGAGACGCTACGGATATACAGGTACGTGTATATATGCGTGTGAACTCCAAATATTTTACGACCACTGAAAATCGTTTTGACCCCCAAAACAAACAAGTCAGAATAGTTAGCTGACACGTTCACATATTTCGTTTGTAGTGACTGAATTGTGAAGAGATACGTACGAACATTAAAAAACAAATGGCTCTAATTTCTACGCACTCTTTTTTTCTGCTTCGTTTTCGTTCGATTTCTACCCCATTTTACAAAAGCCAATAGTTTCAGAGTAATGTGTGAGCTCAACGTATTTTCAACCAATAAAAATCGTTTCAAACCCTAAAATTAAATGAATGCTGGAACTTTTGTAAGAACGATTACATAAAATAAAACATAAACAAGCAAGCATGAAACATGGAGACAATGAGTCTGAAAGCGATTAGGCAATGAATTCTCACCTGATTTCCTATTCAGAATTGCAACAACAAGAAACTAAAAACTGAAATTGGACATATAATATATTGCTGTTGGCAATCATCTGTCTCGGGAGACGATGGTTTAGCAGTAGAGCTACACAGCCTACGCAGGGTGATATTATATTTTTTTGTTGCATTTTCACTCCAAAAAAAAAAAAAAAAAAAAAAAAACGCCCAGTACCACTTTGATACAGGGGACTACTATCTGGGACTTTCAGGGATACTATATAGATAGTTAAGCAGCAAAAAGTCTGTTTACATTACACTTGAACTTCTGCATGTCAGTACAGTCCGGGAAGCAGGAACCCGGCAAGGAATTCCAAATTCTAGCAATCCCAGGGAAGAAACTATTAAAGGATAAAGCGTTTTTACATCTAAGGAATTCTACTGTGTAGGGGTGTAATTTTGCTGCCTGTCGGGTTTGTGGGGGTAGTTACGTTGAGGAAGGACAAGAGCTTGTAGTTCTTCAGAGTACCTACTATTAAAATATTGTAAAACAGACAGAAGGATGCAACATTTCGTCGATAGGACAGTGGTTGAAGCCTAGCTGATAGTGCGGGACCTATTAGGTTGGCAACTTTCTTTTGAACCTTGTCTAGGAGTGAGAGACTAGTAGCAAATCCATCAGCCGAAATGTGACAACAATACTCAATACATGGGCGAATGGTGGGCTTGTAAAGATACAGGATACTCTTAGGCATAAGTAAATTTCTAGCACGGTAAAGAAAGCCCACCATCTTTGCAGCAGCCTTAGCAATGCCCTCAATGTATCTATTCCAACTCATGTCCCCCATGAATGTTAAGCCGAAGAGTTTAAAAGAAGTACTTTCAGGTAATGTATCATTAGCCATGGTTAATAGAGGGTGAGAAGGTTTCTTGTAGTTATTAAAGGAAAGAAGCTTAGTCTTAGCAGCATTGTATGTGACAATCTCTTTTTGTCCCCATTCCACCACAAACTGCAGGCCTTCTTCTAGGGTTTCCACCATTACCTTGGATGTGTGCTCATTCGTTTTATCCTCATGTCTGTTATAGAACATGGTGTCGTCAGCAAATATACCCATCTCAGAGACAATTTCATCATGGAGGTAATTTATGAATATCAGGAATAATAAAGGTCCAAAGATCGCCCCCTTTATATCATATTGTTTTGACGTATGACCGTCGGGGACAACCTGGATTTTTTTCTTATTTAAAAAGGATTTAATTTTATTATATGGAAGGATAGCTGTTGTTTGTGCAGCAGTCCCCCGTCTCCACGAAGTCTGAGGATCCAAGGGAAAAACACAATCGATAAAGCTTGGCTCTAACTACGCCACAAGAGTTGCTGGCAATGACAATATAAAGTCAGACCGCCTTAAGGATTCCATTTCCAGATTTTCTGTCGGGTTTTTTTCACAAGGCAATGGAGGTTTTGTACGAGAGTTACCTTTTCTTAGACGAGCTACCATCCAAAGTTGACGAGCTCCACCTGCCTAAAGTGACTGGTTTTAAGGCGCTAATATCACTTTTCACAGTTAATATAAACAGTTTCACTGGGGTCAGGAGCTAAGCAACAAGGGAAGGCCCAGGCCAGGACTTTGATCTTTTGAGACGCATATAATGAGGACATTTTTTTTTTTTTTAGGGAGAAGGGATTTATTCCCACTATCACCCTCGGTTATAACAACCTTTGAAACAATGTTTATTTAAATAGACATTCGGACAGATTAGTCGCGGGCATCGCTTCCGTGGTCGAGGGGTAGAACTGCCGAGTGTCAACACGACGGTTCTAGGTTCGATCCTTGGCTTGGGAGAGGTGCTAGTCTAGCGGCATTGATGAGTTGTGATACAATGAAACAGGACTGTATGTCGATGACTACAAATACATTTATATATATATATATATATATATATATATATATATATATATATATTATACTTATTGAAATACAAAAAGGCTAGTTTATTTTGGTGTCTTTAACCCCCCCCCCCCGCATTTTTTTTTTGATGAGGAGACTTTGTTTCAATATAAAATTATCGTTCAAGAAATAATATAACTTAATATTAAAATAGCTCAAGGATATCTATACCTATCGAGCTTATTATATATCTACATTACAACGAGTACTGTTTTCCTTCTTTTAATAGTATTAGTACATTTACTAATACATTAAAATAAACTCTGCTCTTTAGACTCTAGGTCTAATTCCCCCAAAATTATATATATATATATATATATATATATATATATATATATATATATATATATATATATATATATATATGTTTATAGGTGTACTATCAGTTTGTTAACTCTGTTTCGATTTTAGTATTCATTCGAATCATTTTGCGATTCAATCACAAATTCGACACAAAATTAGAAGAGGATAAGCAATTAGAACCATTTACTTTTAAGCGTTCATTCAAATCACTTCATGACTCAGTCACCACAAGTTCCATACCAGATTAAAAGCAAATACAAAGGTGTTGCGATACATTCTTAAATACAGTGCTTCAGCACTAAAAAAAGTAATATCTATCATAACTAAGTGTTTATTTGTTTGGTGGTCACCAATATAAACTACTTGACATTTCTTTTTATCTTCTTTTCAGTTTATTTATACACAATGTTTTGCTATTCTTTTCATCCTGGTGGGATTAAATTTCTGACGTGTTTTTCTCATCTTTCTTGTTCATTTTTTAAATTTTGTTTTGAAATAGTGGGCTTGTTTTTTTTCATTTATTAAAAAGTAATCGTCTCTGAAGAGTAGTCTGATAATACTTTCTGTTAAGGATTATGAAACATGCGGAAGATAGAAAGGAACATCATATATATATATATATATTTAATTATTATAGTAAAAAATAAATATATATATATACATATATTTAAATATATATATATATTTAATTATTATAGTAAAAAAATATATATATATTTAAATATATATATATTTATATATATATATATTTATAAAACGTAAGAAGTAATTTGAACTTTTAATTTCTACAAGAGAAAACTGAAACGAATCTTATCATAGTTGCATCCAAATATCTCTATCAAATGTCTATCAGTCCGTCGGTCTGTCACGCTTAAATTTGAAATGGTCTTTTCATTGTTAAACGTGCAAATTTAATGGACGCAACTTTAGAACATCTGACTAGTCGACATTTTATCGTATCACGTCTTAAGTGAGAAATAAACATTAAAGTTTGAAATAATATTTGCCGAGGGCTGTCACGATTAAGATTAAAGCAGTACGTTAGTCTGTCATGCTTAAATTTAATCCAAGTTGACCTTGGTAGAGCCCATATTGAAGAATCTTTGTATATAGCCAAGAACCACACTGACATTTAACGAGATTTGAGGTATAAAAATTGTCTTAGCAAAATGTTATATATATATATGAACCCCCGAAACAGTGTTTCGTGGTAAACAACTGATGATCCCTTAAAAAATAAATTATTACTGGTACTATAGTGAATTCGAGAGAGCAAGTTGATGCAGTGATTGCAGGTGATTTAATGACTTACTGACTAAATAGTTTTCTAACGAATTATAAAAAATATTTTTTTGTATAGTTTTAAAGGTTAAAAACTTCCAAGACTATATATATATATATATATATATATATATATATATATATATATATATATATATATATATATATATATATATATATACATGGAATATGGATTTTTATCATATATATATATATATATATATATATATATATATATAAATATATATGTATATATATATATAAACACATTGCAAATTTTATGGGAAAGCATTTTTATAAAAGAAATCTAATATGCAAAAGGCAAAATTACCGCGGGCGTTTGTGTATGTCCGCGAAAGGCCTTTTGCATCTGGCTTATCACGTCAGTTAAGTTCCGCGAGAAGTTTTTGCATACTTCCCAGATCGTAATATCTCGCATTCGCAAACGTACATTCTTATTTCCTTATTTTTGGATCGAGTTAAACAAAATCCCCACCGTGGCGTCCTCTCGGGTGTTTATTTGGCTTTTCCGTATAAAGCGAAACTGTTCGAAAAAGTGGCAAAGCATTTCTTGGCTTTCGGGTCGGAATATCTGCTGCTTCGCTTAAGTTAATTGGTTCTCGGTCAATGTAGGGGAAACCCTTAATACTAAGACAATTACTATTTTTTTTTGATACTGTCAGAGTGCCCTCTTTTTTGGGGGAGCTTGTTTTCTCCCACATTAAAAACGACCTTGTGTCTAATTTGCTTTCGTGAGGAAGCAAATAAATAAAACGGTAGAAAGAGGGAATCTTACCTGGCTCCCGGCCAGGTTTAAAAGCAACATTCATTTCTGCGTATGGGTGGCGATTCTTATGATTTAATTAAGTTAATTACGAGCTCATTGAATACCCTATGGTTAGCGAGGAAGACTAATTACCCTATGTTTTCGAGTTCAATCTCACCTCTCTCTTTATCTTAAAAATAAAAAAATTATTTCCTCCCTGTGACAATATCCTCCTCCTGGACAAAGGTTAATTACCAACTCATTGAATTCATTATCCTCTTTTTTTCATGCTCTTTTCCTCCTTCGCGGTACGGGTTCTAACCTGCCTACCTACTACCATTTTTTTTTGCTCAACACACACCTCCAAATACACGGGCTATGCCGGGTACCCAGGCTAGTCTATTATATTCTCATTCGTCTGTTTGAATGTATGTATGTATGTATGTTTGTATGTCTGTTTGTATGTCTGCTTAAAACTATCAACGGAAGCGACGGATTTTCACGGACAACAAATATCGAAAAATTGGCTAAGAACATTAATTCCTTCACCCTCAGTTAGGCACTTTTCTACAAGGAGGGGTATCTTTTATTTGCCGATATTTTCGAAGGTCATCTCCTCTTTTTGATTAATTTAAACCTTTACTACTTCGGTTTGATGATGGACGCAACGGTGAAGACGTCACATTTTTTTCATGTTCTTTTCCTCCTTCGCGGTACGGCTTCGAGCTTGCCTGCCTACTACAACTTTTTTCTTTGCTCAACACACACCTCCAAACACACGGGCAACTAGGCTAGTCTTCTATAATATAATTTTCACCTATCTATTTAAATATATGTATGTATGTATGTATGTTTGTATGTCTGCTTAAAACTTTCGACGGAGGTGACAGATTATCGTTTTGTAGTTAGACCCTTCGGACGACAAATATCGAAAAATTGGCCAAAAACATTTATTCCTTCACCTTCAACCGGGCACTTTTCTATAAGGAGGGGTCGCATTTCCGCCGATATTTTCAAAAGTTATCCTCTCTTTCGGTTAACTATTTATTATTATTTGATTAATTATTGACTCAATTTAAACCTTCGCCACTTCCGGTTTGGCGATGGACGCAACGGCAAAGACGACCCCTTTTTTCGCGTCCTTTTCCTCGCATTACACATTCGAGCCTTCCTACCTACTACCACTTTTTGTTTTTGCTCAACACACACTTCCGAACACTCGAGCAACGCCGGGCACTCATGCTAGTAAGAATATAAAAGTTATTTTCATGTTAGTAAAGTTCATAAGTATAAATAGTACATGTGTTTGTATAAAAAAGTTGTGTGGATACTAGTTTCAGGTCAATGTGTTCATAGTGTATTGGCCAGTGGTATAATCATGTTTGACACACCTGCTCCCGTCAGATCACAGAAGTTAAGCAACGATGAGCCTGGCCAGTATCAGATGGGTGACCATTTGGGACTTCCACGTATTGCATGTGCTCTCTGCTTATCTCGGCAATGTTTTCAGTCGTCTTGGTCTTCTCCTTGCCACTGGACTCAAACAGTACCGATTCAGGAGAAGTGTGGTTGCAGATTGCGTAACCCTTGCCTCACAATTACACGTGCAGCTAGTACAGAATACTCTTAGGTGTAAGTAACTTTCTAGCACGATAGAGAGAGCCCACCTTCTTTGCAGCAGTCTTGGCAATGCCCTCAATACATCTATTCCAACTCATGTTTCCCATGAAGGTTGAACAGAGGAGTTTACAATTTCATAATACAATCTCAGCAAATCATTTCTTCTTAAAAAATGCAGAGATATTATAATATTGCGATATAGCTTAGTGGCAGAGCATTCGGCTACAGATCGAATGATCCCCTGTTCAAGCTTGGGTAAACCTCACCATTTTATTTTCATTTTTTCTTATTCAATATAATAATTCAATTTACGATAAAAGATTTAAAATCTCCGCAAATAATTTCTTAGTATATTTTAAATCAAAGCATAAATCAGAAGTGACTTTTCCAAGGCATTCATCGTCAAGTCCAAATATCAGCTGACGTGATATTGTAAACAAACACTAACGGAATTTAATGAACGACATTATTATTATTATTTTTGTATTTAAATTTTTTTTAGCAAATTAGTCCACCGGGCAAATTATTCCTCATAATATATAATAATCGATAGAAGATCGATTCTGTAATAATACATACGCAATCAGAATAAATTAAAATATCATGTTTAAGTGTATTGCACGACTGGGAAATTTCGGCTTGCAAGCTAGTCCCATATAAAGATGAAGATAATTTTTGAGGACTTTGATTGAAATAAAATGATTATTTTTATTAATATCAAGATATAATGATATTGAATCTTATGTTAAGAATCCTTTTTGATTTCCCGACAGAGGGGGTCCTGGATATGACCTTAAACTATATCCGATGGTGAGGTCCCAGCTTGCGGGTTTTGGGGAGTGTGGAGCCACTCCTTAATTGCCAATTCTCCCAGGCCCACTCTGATCCAGAGTGGTTGTACCTGTTAGGGTCACAACTATGGGTTAAATAGAAGCTGACTTGAAAAAAAAAAAAAAAAAAAAAAAAAAATATATATTCCATTAAAACCTTTTTCTTCAAAATCACTGGATTCGGCATCAAATAATCTTTAAAAGGTTGATATGCCGTAAAACAAAAACAACCAACCAACCAACAACCGACAAAGGGATTGGACCTCGTAATTCATTCTCATTTGTCTGTTCGTCTGTTGGTCTGTTCTCACTTTTCTCAATAACCACGCTTTGGTTCTTTTAAACATTTTGAACAAACATTAGTCATGGTGGAAGTAAATTTTTGATATAATGGATTTTCTGATATAATTCTGGTTGCCTCCTTAGAGGTCATTAAAGGGATAAAATTACTCTCAGATCGTTCATCCATTACTTGTTTGCATTTTTCTCATTAACCACACCTTGGATTAAAAAAAAAAAATTCCACAAACATTAGTCACGGTGAAAGTAAATTTTTCACTTGTGGAAGAGTATCTCGTATGCTCGGCTTGTTTCAATGCATTTATGATTTTGCTTGTAGAAAATGTTTATAATTAAAGGTTTAAGGAGTCTTAAGGCGAAACTTAAATTCAAGGAATCTTGCTTAATTGGTGTGTACTAACTATGGATCAAAGTTAATGCAAATCTGAAATATTTTAATTTTAAAATGGGAGTGAATATTATAGAACTTGCATACTTAAATGTATACAGCACATAGAATGTGAGGCTTAAGCTTAAGGGGTCTTAAGATGCAATTGAAATTGAAATAATATTCTTTATTGGTGTCCAATGATTATGGATCAAATTCAATGCAAATCAAAAATATTTGAGTTAAAAAAGGAAATATATTATTTAATTGGAATTCATTATTGAGATGAGTATTATTTATTAATTTTTATTTATTGCGGACTATTATCCTCATCTTTTTCTTAGTTGTTTCACGACGTTTCGGCCAAGTATTCCTCTGGCCTTCTTCAAGTGGTAACCGCAACAGGATAGGAACTCTGAATCTCCTGACTGCATTCACTGCAATTACTGCCTTCAGTAATTTCCTGATTGCATCCACTGCATTCCGTAATTAATTTTGAATGCCAACTACTGAAGGCAGTAATAGCAGTGAATGCAGTCAGGAGATTCAGAGTTCCTATCCTGTTGCGGTTACCACCTGAAGAAGGCCAGAGGAATACTTGGCCGAAACGTCGTTAAACAACAAAGAAAAGATGAGAATAATAGACCGCAATAAATAAGAATTAATAAAAAAGGGAACATTTTGCCTAAATCGAGAAATGAACGTATACAAGGGAAATGGTGAAGGGCGAATTTGTCCCCAATGAAAATAAGTACTCTTTACAAAACATCACACGAACAAGTGTTTCTGAAAGCCAAACAATATTTTTTCCAAATTATTATATAATAACAGTAAAACGTTGCTCTAGATATCGGCTTCCCCTCGACTAATTCTGTTTCAACATGATCTAAAAATATTATATTAAAAACAATGTCCATATTTTGTCTGAGGCAACGCTGAAAAAAATACATCAGTTTTGTGGGAGTGTATTGTGTAGTTTTCTTTTACTTTTAGCTGGACCCCCTTCCTCACACAGAAAAACCTTCACCCATAATAACAAAGGGAAATGTGGCAGTGATCTACGACAAAAAAACAAAAACATATATTGTACTTTCAAGAATCTGCGGCGACTAAACGTCAATGTTTGGTCATTCCTCGTAAAACATTCTCAACAAATACCCTTACTCTCTATCTGTACTTAAACCTACGATATATTTCGGCGTATAACACGACCCTTAAAATTAAAAAGAATCATTTCTAAGTTCGACATAAAGACTCCTGGTCGTAATATTTGCATTCTTCAAACTACTGTTCTCATCTTGAATATTATTTGCACAACGTTTCGGTCGATATAACATCCGACCTTCTTCTGGTGCATCTTATCGAACTTTGCAACCTGCTTGCAAGTTTGAATGGAACCCTTCACTACTTCACAGGGGTAGCATGCTCTCGTTCTCTCAGCCATGATCTGGTAGAAGTCTCAAATAATTAAAAATTCTATTCTCGCAGACCCATGGCGTAGTGGTTAAAGTACATGGTAAAATTCAGTTGTAACAAGTTTGTCATGTTTCTGGAAATTGAAGGTTCGATTCTCTGTGGGCGAAATTCAAAATACAATTGCGTATTTTTTTTTTATCTACTACGCCACACGTCCTTGCGATGGACACCTAAAATACAATAGCGAATTGTCTAAGACATGGCTGATGGAACGAGAGCATGTTATCCCTGTGGATTAAATAAAGGGTTCCGTTCAAAATTCCATGCAGATTCCCAGGTTAAAAAGAAAGATTTTTGAGTTCAACAGAAAAATTTTCCAGTTCAGCAGAAAAAATTTCCAGTTCAACAGAAAAATTTTCCAGTTCAACAGAAAAATTTTCCAGTTCAGCAGAAAGATTTTCCAGTTCAGCAGAAAAATTTTTGAGTTCAACAGAAAAATTTTCCAGTTCAACAGAAAAATTTTCGAGTTCAGCAGAAAGATTTTCCAGTTCAACAGAAAAATTTTCGAGTTCAACAGAAAAATTTTCGAGTTCAGCAGAAAGATTTTCCAGTTCAACAGAAAAATTTTCGAGTTCAGCAGAAAGATTTTCCAGTTCAACAGAAAAATTTTCGAGTTCAGCAGAAAGATTTTCCAGTTCAACAGAAAAATTTTCGAGTTCAGCAGAAAGATTTTCCAGTTCAACAGAAAAAATTTCCAGTTCAACAGAAAAATTTTCGAGTTCAGCAGAAAGATTTTCCAGTTCAGCAGAAAGATTTTCCAGTTCAACAGAAAAATTTTCGAGTTCAGCAGAAAGATTTTCCAGTTCAACAGAAAAATTTTCCAGTTCAACAGAAAAATTTTCGAGTTCAGCAGAAAAATTTTCCAGTTCAACAGAAAAATTTTCCAGTTCAGCAGAAAGATTTTCCAGTTCAACAGAAAAATTTTCGAGTTCAGCAGAAAGATTTTCCAGTTCAACAGAAAAATTTTCCAGTTCAGCAGAAAAATTTTCCAGTTCAACAGAAAAATTTTCGAGTTCAGCAGAAAGATTTTCCAGTTCAACAGAAAAATTTTCCAGTTCAGCAGAAAAATTTTCCAGTTCAACAGAAAAATTTTCGAGTTCAGCAGAAAGATTTTCGAATTCAACAGACAGATTCTTTAGTTCGACAAGATCCACCCGAAGAAGGTCGGTTACATTGACTAAACCATGAAAAATACATTCAACGTGAACATAACACATTGTTGCTTCGGATGGAATTCGGAGTCTCATTCAAAATTGGCGTCGGAAAAGGCAGCATGGGATTCCATCCTCAAACACCCAATCAACGCTCAACGTCCTCTTCTTGCCGACTGCTACAGTACTCACTGCATGCCAAACAGAATATGACAATGATGATGATGAGTCATCACAGTGTAGTATCTGTTCTGATGCTACACTTCACCTTTTCTGTCCCCCGTCAGTGGATGAAAGATCCTTCACGACTGAGACAATTTTAATTTTTGTTCCTATCCAGTGTCCCTTTTTTAGGAGCTGGATTTTCCCCACATTAAAAGTCGACCTTGTGTCTAACTTTGCCCTCGTGGGAGGCAAGTAAATAGGAAGATATGTTGGTCTTCTCATCCCACTCGGGCACTGCTGAATGGCTTAATTTCTAAAGCATTTGCCAGAAATATTCCTACCATTGCAAAAGTAAATGTTAAAAACCGACGGATAGACAGAGACTCTTATTAAAATATTAAGACGCACATGAAAATTCGAATTAATAAAATAAAATAAACTTCAAAATGCAAAAATATCAAAAAGAAAAGTGATTTATTTTGCTTTTTTTTAATATTTATTTTAGGATTTGAGAAAACCGCAACCCTGGTTTTTCCCTTTTGCTAACAGAGATTCAGAAGAAAAGCTTATTGGAAGTATTGGATTGGTAAGATTTTCATTTGTGTCTTCTTGCAAGTGTGCCCCATTCTCATTATATATATATATATATATATATATATATATATATATATATATATATATATATATATATATATATATATATGCGTGGAGGATAAAGATACCAGAATAAATTAGTATTTTTGTATTAAAGCAGATATTCCTGGCAAAATTAAAAAATAATAAAGAAAAAAGAAGTTATTAATTTTTCTGTTGATAAATAAAATCAAAATAAAATAGGATGGAAAAGTAAGGTTTACATAATATTTTAATATTTCTAATAAAAATATATATACCCTTTACCGCCCGTTTTTAAAGTTAGTTCTTATTTAATGAAAAACATGCTAGTTCATTTTGATATCTTTAACCCCCACCCCGCATTTTTTTTTGCTGATGAGGAGACTTTGTTTAAATCTAAAAAATCTTTTTATAAAATTATTGTTCAAGACATATTGTCTATTTCAATAAAACATCGTTTCCGAAACGATCGTACAAACTATTGATTTTGTTTGTTCTTTTCCTTTTGAAACGGATTTTCAATTAAAAAATTATGAATCATTTTACTTAATACTATATATATATATATATATATATATATATATATATATATATATCACATTATCACCCAATTAGCCGCCTCCCTCTTTTCGCCAAAATATTTGAGTCCTTAATTAATAATGCTCTAGTCCACTACCTTACAGCTGCTAAACTTCTGTAATATGGATTTAAGCTCGTTCTACTGCAGATATTTTAAATGTAATCCCTAAGCATTTATACCAAACACTGGATAAGACAGGGGAAGGGAGGGCAGTAGCCCTTGATATATCTAAAGCTTTTGACAGAGTATGGCACGATGGTCCTTTGATGAAAATAAAAATCCTATGGTTTTACTGGACGAATGCTTAGCATTGATTGAGATTGTCGAACTGAAAAAAAAATACAGACAATTACGAATGCTTAGCATAATTAAATCCTTCTTAAATGAGAGAAGAATCCAGGTTGTCCTCGATGGGCGTAAGTCCAAATTTTTTTTATATAAATGCAGGTGTGCCTCAGGGATCGATTCTTGGACCTTTGTTATTTCTGATATTCATAGATGACTTACCTGATAAAATTGTCTCTGAGATGGGTATATTTGCCGACGACACCACGCTCTATAGCAGGCAGGTGGGGGAAAATTAATGAGCAAATATCTAAGGTAATGGCCGGACTCTTCAGTCTGTAGTGGAATGGGGACAAAAATGGATGGTAACGTTCAACGCTGCCAAGAAAAAGCTCGTTTCCTTTAATAATTACATTAAACCTTACCAACCACTAATAGCTATGGCTAGAGATACTTTACCTCAGAGCACTTCGTTCAAACTCCTTGGCTTAACGTTCACAGGAAACATGAGCTGGAATAGATACATCGAGATTATTGCTAAGGCTGCTGCAAAGAAGGTGGGATCTCTTTACCGTGCTAGAAAGTTACTTACGCCTGAAAGTATCTTGTACCTCTACAAAGCCACCATTCGCACATGTATGGAGTACTGCTGTACTCCATACATTTGGACTGGTGCATCTGCTACTAGTATCTCGCTCCTGGACAGGGTCCAACAGAGAGTAGCCAACCTAATAGGTCCCGAACTGTCATCTAAACGACAGCTCCTGTCCCACCGACGTAATGTTGCATCCCTCTGCCTGTTTTACAATTATTTTAATGGTGGCTGCACTGACGAACTACAAGGCCTTGTAACTCCGCGACGAAAATACACCCGACAAACCCGTCAAGCAGCGAAGTCCCATCCCTACTCAGATGTAAGAAAGCCTTTTACTCTAATAGCTTCTTCCCCAAAACTGAAAGACTTTGGAATTCTCTTCCGGTTTCCTACGTCCTCAAATGTACTGACATGCAGAAGTTCAAATGTAATGTAAACAGACATCTTGCTGCTAAACTACCTACATAGTACGTCTGCAACTTAGGTCCCTGATAGTAGCCCCCTACATCAAAGTGGCAACGTGCCTTGTTTGGGGTGAAATATATATATATATATATATATATATATATATATATATATATATATATATACTCTTTATTTGTTTTTACATAAGTAGTAATATGTTGCTACACAGTCGTGAACATGTTTCAGTCAGCTAGCTACTATTAACTAGAGACCTAGAAGGTGATAACGTACGTACAATCACAAATATGTATGAAAGGTGATAACCTATATACAAACATATATACATGTGAAGGTTCCCCGCTTCAAAAAGAAAAATTCCTTGTTTTGCAAGAAGCGAAAAAAAAAAACAACAACTCACTTTTAGAATAATATCTGCTTTATCCAGGATAGTAAGCACATTCGATTATGACTCTATCTAAGATATTTAGTACCTCTGTAAGTAAGGAGATCTCCAGAGCACTACTAAAAACAATTGTCTAATCCACTTCTCGAGAAGAGAAATTATTTAAGTGATCAGTAAAAAGCAAAACAAAAACAAAACAAAACAAAAAACAGATCTGAAGAGTGCCACTAAAATCATTTGTTAAAAATTGTTTGAAAGGTTATTTCCAATTTGCACAGTAAAGGGAAAACACTTGTTTAAGAAGAATCATCTTTTTTTGGATAAATGTTGTAACAAACCAAACAAAGGTAATTATTGCATTCAATCGAATACATACTACAATTCCATATACAACAAAAAGATACTTAGTCGGTTTCTTGTGCGGTTTCAAAAAAAAAAAAAAATAAAATAACGGTTATTCTGGAAAGTGTTTATCTTGCTGCCCAAATCCCAATATAGTGGCCCAGTAGTTGCTGCCCCTGATAGTAGCCCCGTACACAAAGTGGCAATGTGCCTTGTTTGGGGGTGAAAATGTAAAAAAAAAAAGGTGAGGTGGTCTTCCCATTTCTTTTGTTAATCAAAATTAACTCCAATATTTGAGAGTTCCTTTTTTTGAAAGTTCTTTTGTGAGAAAAACCTCTTCTCTTAAGTAAAGTGTGCAAAAAGCAATATAAATTATTATAAATTCACTCATGCAGATTGCCAAATATCTTATTCAGAACATTTCCAACAGAGTTAGGATGCTTCCAGAGTACTACTAAACTAAGTGACTCCCCACTCCTTTCTTCGTAGTTAAAAAAAAAATAATAAAAATAAATTAACACAAAATATTTTTCAATTTCATTTCAACATGAAAAGTTTACTAGTAATGACGTCATGAGGTTGAAATTTGAGATGGTCACATCGTGACAAATTCAGAGTTTAAGTATAATAAATAAATAAACAATAGATAGATAGAAAGTTAGATAGAAATGAACTTCTTTTGTGACAAAATATAATAACATTGATTTCTATTGTCTTTTCCATTTTTATCGTACATCCAGGATGGAACATACTTGGTGCGAAAAAGCAACGGAGACGATATTAAACATCCTTTTACACTGACAATTCTCTACAATTCCAGCTTGATTCGGTTGAGAATTAGATACCTCTCTACAGGGGAATACGCCCTGGGGAATAAGAAAGACGACGAAGTTGTAAGTGTTCACGCATCCAAACGCACGCACACACACACACACACACACACACACACACACACACACACACACACACACACACACACACACACACACACACACACACACACATGCACGTACAAACACTAGAACACAAGCACATATACATATATAAACATAGCCGCACCAACTCATAATCTATCTATATATCTATAAAAGTGAACGTCTGTGTGTCTGTTTGTCTGTCTGTGTGTTTCTGTGTACATTTCCCTACGCAATAACTTTGTCAATTTTAAGTCTACAGACTCGAAATTTGATATACAGGGTACTGAGATTTGGGAAAATCTATGTGGTCGGATCTATGCCAGAAATTTGGCTGTTAATAGGTCAAAGTTCAACGGTTTGACATTTGAGAAGTTTACCAAACTCCTCCGACAATTTTGGGTCTAAACACTTGAAATTTTAGATATAAGTTCGTGGGACACGGATCTAACTTAATAACTTCATTTGAGCACAGAACAATGAATTTTAGGGGGTCATAATAGTAGTCAAAATTGACCGTTTTTTTGCTCAGCATACACATGCAAACACCCGAGCAACGCCGGGCACCCATGCTAGTAACACATAATTACATAAACAAGCCAATGCATAAACCTGCATAAATACAATGGCTTCAATAAGTATCCGATACAAAGCAATAAGTTCATTCATTTTTATTGCACGAAACAAAAACAATAAAAAAGTGCTATTCTAATGTATTTTTGTATAATTTTTGATACGAAGTTGTTTATCAAATAAAAATACATCAGAATAGCAATTTCTTATTGTTTTTGTTTTCGTGTAATAAAAATCAATCAACTTTTTGTTTTTTATTGAACACTTATTTCACCCACTGTATACGTTGCTATCCTTACGCGCTTTTCGTTATCTTTATAGAGTCTTTTCTTTCACATCTTTACCTACAATCAATCTCACGTATTACATTGCCGCATCCAACACTCGTTTCCTCAAAGGTTTAAACGTTATCTTCCCGTCAAACATAGCCATCCCATTTCTCATTTTATCTTGTGTCCCTTTTATTTCCTTTTAATGCATTTTTGTGTAATTTTTTATACGATTTGTATTTATCATACAATAATACATTAGAATAGCACTTTGTTATAGTTTCTGTTTTTGCGCAATATAAATACATCGATTTTTTGCTTTGTATCGGATACTTATTGCACCCACTATATATATATATATATATATATATATATATATATATATATATATATATACAGGCATCACCACATTATCAAGGCCAAGAGGCCACTCGAGGATGAGGGTTAAAGAGTGTACAGTAGAAATTGGACAATATAGTAATCAATTCCGAAAATTTGTTAACTTATATGGAACGTCTCATCAAGAACTTGTTTACGTTAGACTTAAAGACAACCATATATATTGTAGTCAGCCGGAAAGCAGGAAAACGGAAGACAATTCCACAGGCGTGCAATTCTAAGAAAAAAGCTTTGTTCATGGAATCTACGTTTAGGTTTAGGCACAGATAAAGAGTAAAGGGAAATTATTGATATTGTTTTCAGCTAGACGAGTGTTTCTTGTGAAAGTTTGGCGAGGGGAGACCATAGATTGAAGCTCAGTCGAACACTTTCCATGAAAATAACGATACATCAGGGACAATCTCGCAACATCTCTTCTGTCAGATACAGGTTGCAGGGAAGAGAAAAGGACATTTCCTACGAGGCTACGAAGTCTATTTTGAACTCTATCAAGGCAGGACAAGTCCTTTCTAGCAGCTCCTGCCCAACAGTATTCCATCCTTGGACGTACCTGGCTCTTATATAGATAGAGAATTGCATCAGCAGTGAGATATCTACTGGATTGATAGAAAGATCCCACCATTTTTCCAGCGGCATTGGCAACAGATTTGATGTACGTGTTCCATTTAAGATCAGGATCAAGCCCAGAAGCTTGTCAAAACTTGAGACCTCCTGAAGACGAGAGCCATTCATTTCAATTGATGCCAGATGTGGATCAGAATGTTGATGATGCAAAGTAAGAAGTTTGGTTTTAGATGGATTAAAAGTAACCAACCACTTCTTTCCCTATTGTACTACGTGCTCAAGATCAGAGGAGAGAGAATCGAAGAGAACTTGGTCGTTTACTGTCTTAGATGTGCTAAATGGTAGTGTCATCAGCATAAATGTCTACGAATGATGTAAGGATGTGATTTGGAAGGTCATTAATGTAGATCAGGAAAAGAGTTGGGCCCAGGATGGACCCCTGAGGGACTCCAGCATTTATACTGTGAGCTTCTGATTTTTGCCCCTCAACTACTACTCTTATGAACCTATCAGAAAGAAATGATTTAATAATTGAGAAGACATTTCCAGCTAGAGATCTTGTGAAGTAAACCTTTATGCCATACCCTATCATGGCCTTTGATATGTCAAGAGCAATTGCCCTAGAAAGGTTGCCTCCGTCGAGAGATTTGCTAATCCTATGAGATATAACTGTAAGCACATCTGCTGTAGATCTAGCAGAACGGAAACCATATTGAGTGTCATTAAGAAGGTTATTTTTGTTGAGATGGTTGATTACTTCTGTATTTAACACAGATTCCAGCATCTTACTCATGACGCACAGGAGACTTATTGACCTGTACTGAGAGGGAGATGAGCGATCACCTGAATTCTTAAATACAAGGCATACTGATGAGATTTTCCAGGGTACTACCGTGTTTGAATATATGGTTAAGTGTCAGTTTTAGCCATTTAAATAGGCTTTAAAGCTTCACCGCTAACTCATTTTTGGGGCAAATTTCAAACAATTATTACAGTTTATAGATCACCTTCTCAGTTATATTGTGGAAAAAAAATTCAATTGTCGTTCAGCAAAAAAAAAATTTATGATGAATTTATTGGTGTTTCAAAATCGTATAAAATGTAAGGAGGTGAGCAACGTCTTTTCTGACTGGTTTCCATAGCAACCACGTCGCTTCAGCGACTACTGTTGCTACCAATTCACCGTTCTCGTGAAAAGAAAAGTAATAAGACAAACCGAGAGAATTAAAGAATGAAAGTGAGATAATTGGGGGATTTTTTTGAAAGCAGACGAGTGTCGTACATTGTTATTACATATATGTTTATAGGGGCAAAAAAAATAAGACTGAAATTAATAAAAGAACAAATAAATTTACTGAAGTCTGGAAAAATCATGGATTACAATAGAAAAATGCGAGCATGAAAAGTAATATGGTTAAGCTTAAACATGGAAAAGTAAAGGACTAGTTGTTAAAACTGGAAAAGAAAAGGGCAAGATATTCTATTAAAATATAATAAATTTGTAACTTAAAATAATGCAGCATTAAGAATTTGTAAAAAATTAAATTTTTAACATTATATAATCAATTCTTAATGATGTAATATTTTAAGTTATTAATTTATTATATTTTTTATTAGAATATCTTGTCCGTTTATATTCCAGTTTTAACAACTAGTCCTTTACTTTTCCATGTTTAAGCTAAACCATATTACTTTTCATACTCGCATTTTTCTATTGTAATATATATATATATATATATATATATATATATATATATATATATATATATATATATATATAATGTGTGCGTGTGTGTGTGCGTGCGTGTGTGTGTATCAATCCTTTAAAATAAGTTAAATCATGAAAAACTTGTATAGGTAGGTAGAAGGGAAACTTATCGTGCCTTTGGTAATTTTTAGTTGTTATATACTTGTTTCTTGTCTACTTTTCTGTTCTGTTGTCTCTAGTACAACACGCCCAAACTGGATTAATATTGCGATCAATTTTACTACGGTATTACTCGGTATAATGGGGAATTTGAAATTTTTGTCAAAAACAATTTCACTGAAAAAACCGGAAGGAATTGATGATCTTCAGAAAGGTCGTAAAATCTCAAAATCGTAAACTTTCAACTAAAAATGTGTGCATCACCCTGAAAAAGGCTCATGGAGCCGAAAATTTAGGCAATAAATAATAATAATTCGTTTATTTGCAAAGAAATTTCTGCATCGTGTTACCTGGTTTATACCGAATTTAAAAATTTGATTTTAATGTTATATTTAAATGTAAAAAAAAAAAAAAAATGAATGACATTTTTTTTTTTGTTCATATTTTTCAGAAATTTCCAAGCGTTGAAGCCCTGGTGACACATTATCAACAACTCCCTTTAATTTTCTTGGGGCAGGGAGGAGGACAAACGTTGTTGAAGTATGTACCAAATAAGCCTTAAGAAAATATCCTCCTGATTATTGCTAAAAAAATCTAGAGGACTTGATTATTAAACAGTTCATACAGAATTCTAATTTAATCGAATATTATATATATATATATATATATATATATATATATATATATATATATATATATATATATATATATAATTATTTTATTCAAGTTAGATAAACAAAATAAGCATAAGTCGCTACAATAAATCTATTGTTTCAGTCTTAAAAGACATCCTCAGGAGACAATATATCTCTGTTCTTACCCGAGGCCAGTTCTTTTAATGAAATTGAATACCATGTATAAAAATTAGAAAGAACAGACAAATAGAAAGAAGAGAAAAAAAGAGGAGAAAAAATCGTGTAGATATGAAAGATTTTTTTTATAAGATAGAGGGTGCTAGTTTAATCAATTATTAATACCTTGTCGGTTGATGATTTATCAAGAAAGAAATGAGTCTTCCATTTTATGCGTCTTAATAGTTCTTCAATTTTCATCATCAATACAAGTAGGTAATCCCAGTTTTTGTAGTGGTATATTCTTTAACGAGATATTAAAATTAATTTTTTCTAGGCTTACTGGTTACAATCAAACGTTTCATAGAACCCAACAATGAAAGTGTCTTAACCTGGAATATATATATATATATATATATATATATATATATATATATATATATATATATATATTGTGTACAGAAAGTTGTTAGTTGAGACAGATCATTGGTACCGTCGGTTTCAAGCCCGATAATAAGGCCCGTTTAAGGTATCCTTATCAAGCTCTGACGAATATTGGCTGAAGAGAGCTTGATAAGGATACCTTAAACGGGCCTTATTATCGGGCTTGAAACCGACGGTACCAATGATCTGTCTCAACTAACAACTTTCTGTACACAAAATATAAATACGCTCTTACAATTTGGATTTTCCTTTTAATTGAGCACTCTGCTGGAATTTTTTTTCCAAAAAAAACTAATCATATATATATATATATATATATATATATATATATATATATATATATATATATATATATATATATATATATATGATGGACTCTCTCGTCAATTTCGACATGAGCTTCTGCCACAACTAAGTTGCGATGATTTATTTATAGTGGTGAAGCTTTGTGTAGGACCAAACACACGTTTTGGTATTACTTCTAACCTTTGTCGGTGCAAATGACTGCCACTGGACAGAGTATGCAGTAGACTGTAGGTTTTTACATCAACGTTTCCTACTCCTAGATACATGTCTTAACGAAGACTGGGGGTGCATCTATGAATGCGCCCTAGATACTAACATGGAAATTTCTGCGACTCGGAACGGTACATACAGCGACTAGCCTTCCAAAATGCTCACCCGTCTAGTATTGGTCAGGCTCAAGGTTGGTTTACTAATGTGATCTGGCGAGAACCGGTGTGTCAACGTGATTGTGCCGTGTATATATATATATGTATGTATATCTCGGCAGCCGTGTTAAACGCATATCTTATTTTTCTATTTTTCTTTTTCTTTTATTAATATTATTGGAATTTTTTCTCCCCTTTTCCTTGTACATATTTGTGACTTATTCCACGGATTTCGGCCTTTTGGATTATTTTGGACCATCTTCCAATTACGCGATTTCCTTGGATTTTACTTGTGCGAATGGAAATTTAATTAACTTTCTTGGATTTACATTTTTGGATTTTACCGTCATTGGATTATTTACCTTTCACCAGATTATCCATTCACGTGAAATCACCTTTTTCTTCACCCTATTCCCTCTACTTCACTTTTTGTTATCAAGTAAGATCTTTGACTTACTTGCAGTTTCATCAAATACTTTTGTATGCAAAATCCGATCCCGCATTGTGCTAATTCCTACCCTCTGATGAGAAGGAAAGTATTTCTTCGAAACTCCGCGGATTAAAGACTATCACCTTATTAAGTGTTTCCTTTTCAGATTAAATATGTTTTTAACTCTTTTTCAAAGTTTTTTTAACATGTTTTATTAACAATTTGCTCTTATATATATATATATATATATATATATATATATATATATATATATATATATATATATGTATGTATACATATATACTAGCATTTCAGCCCTGCGTTGCCCGGGTGTTTGGATGTGTACATTGAGCAAAAAAAAAAAAAAGTGGTAGTAGAAAGGCAGGCTCGAACCCGTACCACAAAGGAGGAAAATAACGGGGTAAAACCTAACATTTATGCTGTTACGACCACCGCTAAACCGGAAACGACATTTTTTAAAATTAAGGCTAGACAATCTAAAGGAGAGGATAACTTTCAAAAATGTCGACGAAAAAAAGTGACCCCTCCCTTCCCCTGTAGAAAAGCGCCTAGTTGGCGGAGAAGATATTAATGTTTTTAGTTAATTTTTCGATATTTGTCGTATGAAAAGTCGAACTTTAAAACATATACTAATCTTGGTAAAATCCGTCGCCTCTATTGAAAGTTTAAGGCAGACATGCAAACATACATACATACATACATACATTTATATATTAGTAACTAAACATTTTCAACCCAAACTGATAAAAAAGCTTGCCCTATCTCTGAATACCCTTTATGTAAAATTTCAAATATTTAGACCAGAAATTATCTGAGTAATTTGGAAGAGACCGCAGAGGTCAATTTTTTAAAACTTTGACCCCTATTATGACCCCTTAAAATTTATTGTTTTGGACTCAAATCAAGTTATTAAGATAGATCTATATCCAAGGAACCTATATCTAAAATTTCAACTGCGTAGACCCAAAATTGTTGGAGGAGTTTAGTATAGTTCTCAAAGGTCAAATCGTTGAACTTTGACCTCTTAAGAGCCAAATTTCTGGCCAAAAACCGATCACATCGATTTTCCAAATCTCAGTACCCTCTATATCAAATTTCGAGTTTGTAGACTAAAAATCGACAGAATTATTGCGTAGGGAAATGTACATAGACACACAGACACACAGATACACAGACACACACAGACACGTTCACTTATATATATATATATATATATATATATATATATATATATAGATAGATAGATAGATAGATAGATAGATAGATAGAAAAACAAAAATATATACGCATAGATAAATATATATGGAAACAATTTGGTGTTTACTGCACACTTTTTATGCAAATATTATGCAAGTATAAATCATGTAGAATATCTGCATGAATATAATTACACGTAATAGTTAACTAAAGATGACCATTCCATAAAAAAACCGAAAAAAACTAATAGGGAATGAATTAAAATGAATGTTTAAAAGAATATGCAAATTAGCTAGATCTTTTGTTAGTGAATGCAATTCTACTACCCATATATAACGACATTGTATTTTCTTTTTAAATAAGTAGAAAAGAGGGTGTTTAATATGAATATCAATACACACAAAAGAGAAACGAATTTATAGGAGTATAGATAGATATAGATAGATAGAAGATATATATATATATATATATATATATATATATATATATTTCATGTTAAAACACTAGCTATAGTGGTTCCAATAAGTATCCGATGCAAAACGTTCATTTATTTTTATTACACGAAACAAAAACAATAACAAGTGCTATTCTAATATATTTTTGTATAATTTTTGATACTAAATTTATATTTATCAAATAAAAATACATAAGAATATTGTTTTTGTTTTCGTGTAATAAAAATCAATAAACATCTTGCTTTCTATCGAACCATTATTGCACAAAATGTATACGTATATATATATATATATATATATATATATATATAAAAGTGAATGTGTGTGTGTGTGTGTCTGTCTGTGTACATTTCCCTACGAAATAACTCTGTCAATTTTTAGTCTACAGACTCGAAATTTGATATACAGAGTACTGAGATTTGGGAAAATCTATGTGGTCGGGTTTCGGCCAGAAATTTGGCTGTTAATGGGCCAAAGTTCAACGATGTGACATTTAAGAAGTCTACCAAACTCCTCTGACAATTTTGGGTCTATACTCTTGAGCTTTTAGATATAGGTTTGTTGGACATGGATCTAACTTAATAACTTGATTTGAGCCCAAAACAATAAATGTTAAGGGGTCATAATAGGGGTCAAAATTAAAAAAAATAGTTACCGTTTTTTTTTTGCTCAGCATACACCTCCAAACACCCGGGCAATG